>NW_023618222.1:0-20913 GCF_015220075.1 Falco rusticolus | reverse complement strand
TAGGAGAATGGCTGGCTCCATGCTGCATGGAGTTATACACCATATTTGTTTGTTGTATACCCACTCCTCATTTTAATGCTGGGTTCTGTCTCAAAGTGAAGTCAGTCTCCCTCTGCCCCAGACCTCCTCCATACCCTGTAGCTACAGCTGCCCTCTGTCCTAATGGGGATGTGATTCTGGAGATGTTCCCAAAGTGATGCACTGGCAGGTACAGCCAGGGATGGTTAGAAGGATGGAGATGTGTTGCTGCCTCCTATAATTGGGAGGTGGAAAGAGCCCAGAGCTCATTGTTAGCTGCAGTTAGCCTAAAAAACCAGGGTGCTGGGAGCATGAATAGACAGTAGATGGGTCCTCCCATCTACTGTTGGGCTGAAGCCTCCTCTGTGCTCAACTCGCTGCTATGAAATTACCTCAGTGAAAATGTTAGGTATGGCCCACTGCTCTTGGGGAGGGTCATGATCCTGAGGGCTCTGCAAGGCCTTTTGAAGATATTCTGCCTCTCCACCCAGCAGCTCAGGACCAGGGTCCCAGGGAGAGCAGGGGTTGTAGACAAGGGTGAGAAATTTAGCAGCCTCTAAATTCATGCCACCCACCCTGCTAGCAGGGGCTGCCAGGATTTTCTTTTTTTTTTTTTTTTTTTTGTGAGGGGGACTGTTCCTTCTGAGGCTGAAACGCAGCTGCAAAGGGGGAGGTTTTGGGGTAGGAGAAAGATCTTCATCCTGTTAAGCTTTTGCAAGCAAAAACCTAAGTCCCAGTGTTTACATGTCTGAATTGGGGCTGAAGGAAGGAGAGGTTTGGGCCCTGAATTGCTCTTGCATGGGGGCTGTGTGCCTGGGGAAAGGTTTCCTCCCCCGTGCTGCCTGGGTCGTGCCATGGCTGCTGCATGTCCTCTGTCTCTCTTCTGGACACAGGGCAGAGTTAAGGGGGTGGCTGTTGCCTGGGGGGGTGTGTGTGTCTCTGTGGGGTTTTGTGCAGGGGCATGTGAGGCAAAGGAGTGGAAATTAAACAGGTCCTTCAAATCCTGCCTGTACGACCTGCCCCATTCTCCCCCTCTGAGGGACTGCAAAGGGCAGGGTTAAGGGGATAAACCTGTCCCAGTCTCCCCCTCCACAGGACGGTGATGGACAGTTAAAGTGACAGCAGTTTCAGGGACCGCGGCTCAGGGGGAAGAAGAGCAGGTCCAGGGTGACAACTCCTAGGGCAAGTGATTTGACTTGATTTTGATGGGTCTGAGGACATCTCCCCCACCCAGCAGCCCCTTATGCAGTGGTGCACAGCCTCCATACCCAGAAGATGCACATACTCCATCCCCAAAGACACAGACATCCATGGAGACCCAAGGGAGCCATCCTGCTCTGAAAGAACTTCCCACGGGCTTCCCCAGCCTCCCTGACACCTCCACACTCCTGTCCCCATGGGAAATAAATTAGCAGTTCGTGACCCCAAATCAGTGATGAAACCCCAGCCCCAGGCAGGGCCCTGCACCCCCGGGGACTGTCCCCTGGCCAGGGCTTGCCATGCGATGCCCTTGCCACAAGGTGGGGTCTGAAGATCGGGAATGCCAGCACACCTCCAGGCGCTTGGAGGGGCCATGTGCCCTCAGGGCTGGCCCCAGGGACACTTTTCTGACCTCGACAGGGGCAAAGACCCTCACCATGAGATCCCCTGTGGCCTTTTCGGTGGTCTTTTTGAATGGTCGGGTGGGTATACAGGGCAATGGGTCGCTACTGGGAGAGACAGGACTCAGAGATGGGGAGGTTTTGTGGAGCAGGAGGGTTATCCCAAGGTTTTCAGTCCCCCTCAAGGCCCAGAAATGACTGTCTTTCAAGCAGGGAGTGACGCTGCTATGATGTTATTTTGGAGGTGGCCCCAGGTCCCCAGGCAGGGCTGTCCACAGGGGGACTGCACCCTAGATGGGCCATCAGATGGGGCAGCCCATCCTGAACGCAGGGTGGAGGGGGGTCCTGGGCATGGAGCCATGGGGTAACAGGCAGCCCTGGAGCACCCAGGGTCAGGGCTGGAGAAGGGACATGGGGCCATCACAGTGGACTGGTGGCAGATCACACCTCCAGCACTGGGGCTGACTGTCCCCCACTCTTCATGCCCTTTTCAGAAAGAGTTTTGTGAACAGGTGGAAGGGCAAGTTCTGGTTTCAAAGAGCACAGAAACATCTCTGGTGGCTTCAGACTGACCAGAGAGGAGCTGAAAGGAAAACCCACCTTTACAGCACCTGGTGGTACCCACAGTTACTCCATGGAGGAGTTAGCAAGGTAGAGAGGGCTGCAGGGAGGCTGCAATGAGATTCCTCCAGGCAAGGAGGTACCCACAGTAGAAACCATCTCTCCTGCAGCAGGCACTGGTGCTTCAGCAAATGGATGGCCAAATCCTTTCCTTCATGGAGACTGCAGCTTTGCAAAGCATTTTGGACATTCCACCTCCCACCCAGCACCCCAAAACCAAGGGCTGGGGGATTGCACCTTGGAGGAGGAGGCCCCAGGACAACTGATTCCCACCCACCTGTCCTAACCATTAGAGGGGATGGGGGAGACCTGGGAGGTGAAACCAAGAGTGCAGAATCTGGGAGAGGGACCCAGGTCTATGGGATGTGGGAGGATGGGGAGACAATGGTGCTCTATCCTGGGCCCGGCAGGATGCTCATGCCCATCTCTGCCCTCCCCTCACTCTCTCCATTGGGCAGGCCACCACAATGGCCCACACCAGGCTGCTGCTCCTCCTTGCCCTCCTCTGTGCTGCCGAGACTGGCCAAGCTCTCCACCTCTACAGCGCCGCCTCTATCTTCAGCTGCCTTAATGCGGCCCTTGCTGAAGCCCAGAAGAGCCGCCCAGAAGAAAACACCATCTTGGACAAGCGCAGTTTCGACTTGCCATCGCCAGAGGAGGTGTCAGATGAGGAGGTGGGGGAGGATGCGGTGGATGAAGAGATGGGGAAAAGGACGTTCCCAGGTGAAGGCCATTACAAATATGTCTCCCAGGCACAGGTAAAGGGGAAGACGTACCAAAACCGGGCCAAGAGCGACCGCCGCACCAAGGTCACCCTCTCCCTCGACGTCCCCACCAACATCATGAACATTCTCTTCAACATCGCCAAAGCCAAGAACCTGCGGGCAAAGGCCGCCGCCAATGCTCACCTCGTGGCCCAAATCGGGTGGCGGAAGTGACCCCCCACAGGGCAGGGGGGACTCAGAGCTGGGCTGGCTGCAAGGGGCCACCACCTGGCCCCAGCTTGCTGGCCAGACAGGACTGATGGCCGTGTACGATATCAGTGTTGTATATTTTTGACCCATAGAGCTACCTAACTTTCATACCTCTTCTTCCTCCTTCTCTCCTTCCCGATCTCCTCCATCCCTCCTCCTGGACATTTCCACGCGCGGGGAAGAGGCTTGTGTCTGCAGCAGGGCAAAGGGACGCATTGCCTCAGGAAGGTCTCTAATTAAAGCTACAATCTCTTGAGTTTCCAATGCTTTGTTATCCCATCGCCTCCACTGGGTGCTCGATCAGGCCTGTCTGGGCCCACTGGGTTTCCAAAACCTCCCTCCAGCTCAACTTCACGGCCCTGTCTCCACCACCATCCAGACCCTACTCCCTCCCAAATTCTCCATACACAAGTTGTCCCTACACACAATCATTACTGCATTGGAAAGGGAAAAGCAAGAATGGGCAGGGGACCTCAAGAGGAATTTCCCAGTTTCCCCTTCTGGGGACTCTCTAGGTTTTAAGGTTGTTTTACAACCACTCCTTTCCCCACCAGCACCTTCAGCAGTTGCAGCTGGGACAGCATCAACCTTCCAATCCACATGGCCCTTCACAAGTGTTCCCAAGTCATCACTTGGCACTGGTCAGGGCCACCCCACGGCCTCAGGTGAGTCTGGACCCCAAGAGCTGCAGGTGCCTCCCTGGCTGCTCCAGATCCACCTCATGGGGTCTGTCCATGTTGCCCAGTCTATCCCTGCCCACCTTTCCCACCACTCTGCCTTTCCTGGTAGACCTCTGTACCGGTTCTTCAGTTGGTAGAGCTTCAGCTCCCTATGCGCAGACTTCAACATTCAACAACACAAACATTCACCCTGTTCTTTTCCACCTTCCGCTGAAGCCCAGCTCACCAAGCTCCCACCCCTTCACCTTAGACTATTTATCCCTTCCTCTAAATCTGCCATTCTCTTCACCTCCCAGCCCCGCTCCAAGATGAAACTTCATCTTCTGACCTCCATCTCTGCATGTAGCAGGCATGGGAGATGGAGAGAATTTGGCCTTTCTTTCCCAGAAGATGTTTATCAAAAGCAACAAAGCAGCTCCCACCAGCTCCATCTAGGGCATGGCCAGAGCACTCCGGGGGGACATTAAGAGGGGATAGATCTCCAGTTGAAGGGTTGGCAGATGGACTCACCAGCTCCATCTGAGGAGATGTAGGTGGAGGCATCTCCTCGCCGCCCCACCAAGCACCCAGAGGAGGCAACACAGCTGAATTCAGCCCCAGCAAGCCCATGCTCAGGTGGTCAAGGATCCTAGACGATCCACAGACCAGGGACTCAGGACCCAACCCCCAAAAGCAAAAACAAAAAAAAAGGAGTACACCAGGCCCTTCAGCATCTTCCTCTCATAGCACACATCTCCAGCAGACGACCCACCAACATGCCCACAGCATCTCTGTGCAATGGCCTCCTCCTGCCTCAGCTCCAAGGGTGTACAGGCGAGGTCTTTCCTTGTTGCAATCCGCTGTAGCCTTGCACTATATTGACCTTTAAGTACACTTTATGTATATAGCTTTATACATTTTTATAGCCCAACACCCTACACATCTATCCCCCACTGGTATGTTGAGCTCTCGTTCAGCAGGACATAGGCATTGTCCCCATTTTACACCCAGGGAAACTGAGGCACACACGCCCACTCACATCTGGTCAGGCAAAGCAGGGTACAGCAAAGTCAGACCTGTCTGGGCACCCAGCTGGACATACTCTCGTTCCTTTGTGGGGTTGTCCAGAGGTGCCCCAGGTTGTCAGAGTTCAGCCTTTTCTGGTGCAGAGATGTCTAGAGTAACCTTGGGCAGCAAGGAGCAACAGGGATTTGCTCAGAGCCGAGGGAGAAATCATTGCTCTGAGCAGAAAGTTGAAAAGACTTTCCCCTGTGCTCCCCGGTGAGCTCCAGTAAAGCACTGGTCCAGGCTGGGAACAGGCTTTTGTCCCCCACCAGCTGCCATGGGGATCTGCACCATCCCTGGTTTTGAGGTCCTTTTCCAGCACCAGGTTAGACAATGGGAATATCTCAGCCCCACTGGTGCCTGGAAATCAAAACATCACACGCCTGGGGCTCACGCTGAGTGAGCTCAGTGAGCTTCTGATCCCCTTTAATGAAGGCAATTAACATTGAAGTGACACCACGGAAGCAGATGAGCCAAGGTGTTTGCTGGCACCAGGCTGTGCTTGCACGTGCAAAGCTGAGACAGGGACAGCAGATACCAGCTGATAGTGAGTGATGGGGAAAGCAGAGATCCTCCATCCCCAGCTGCATCCCCGCCAGGGAGTCTCACACACACCCGGCACTGGCTTGGACGAACCCTCCCAAAATTAATCCTCCTTCTCAACCTCTGCCAAGCGAGACCAGGGGTTGCTTGGAGGGGCTGAAACACATGCAGATGTTGGAGCAGCCAGATTTCCTGAGGAAGCTGGATAGAAATAGGAGCACTGAAATCTCCATCAGCACCCATCTGTGCCTGGGAACATGTAGAGCCAAGGCTGCTGTGCTTGGAAAAGACATCATTGTTGATTGGGGTGATATGTGCAGTTTTGTAAAAGCCAGGTGAGGATTTGGTCTTTCCTGCCGTTTCATGCAGGAAGTCTTGGTATTGCACTCAAAAAGAGAGGTTTGCTCAGGCATGGGTGCACAGCTGCTGCACACTCACAACATACCTGCCTGCCTCCATTGCCAGGTCCCCTCCAGTCTCTTCATAATCCTTACCCCAGGCAGCCAGCTCTTCCCAGACCTCCAGGAATGCCCTCGTCCTCCTTCTCCTCCTCCACATGATAATGCTCAGAGGCTTCTTTCACCCACACCAGAGCAAACCAGAGATGCTGCAGTGATTTAGACAGCCCCCAAGGACAGCAGATCCTGAACCTCATCCTGGGATCAAGGAGGTCCCATGCCCATCTGGCTGAGGAAGGGATTCAGGCAGTGTAACTCAATGGGCATCAAGCATCTGGCCAAAAATGCACTCCCACTGTGCAAGGAGGTATCCACACTCACATCCATGGGGTCTTGGCTAAAAAAAACAAGATGATTTCCAGCAGCAACCACAGGCAGAGTTTGCCCATGCACCTCGGGACAGAGAGCAAGGGAACATGGCAGAGTTATATCAGGAGATGATCCCTAAGCAGGGTGGTGAGATGCACTTCAGGCTGCAGATACACCTAGAGGGAGCCATCCCCGGTGGCATCAAAGCCTGCTTCTGGGATGTCCTGTCCCATTCTTGGAATGTTTTGTCCCACTCCTGGGATGTCCGGTCCTGCTCTGAGCTGGGCCAGCTGTAACCAACTCTTCCAGGAACAGGGCTACCCCCGGCCACCCAGGAGCTCTGCATGGAACTCTGTCAACACGATTTGTGATATGAATAGGAGCACATAAAGATGCAAAAGCAACCCAATTATTTGAAGAAGGATAAGAAACTGCCCCCAGTTTCAGCCGCAGACCCACTGGCTGCTGGATGGGTGATTTGCTCTGCTCTATGTCCCTCTCACGTGCTTTTGCTGTGACTCTGGACTGTTGCCTTCCTGACCATTTTCTGTGAGTTGTGCCCTGGGGCAGTCCCATTTTCTGTTCCTCTTCTTAGAAGACCCCAACTTTCCCACTGAACCCAAGAGAGGTGGTAGGGCAGAGGGTAAACCACCCATATCCAGGGCACCAGACCATGAGACTTGGTAGGTCCCATAAAGCCCATCCCCATGTCTTAAGTCTAAATCAGATTTTACAACTTGTGTTTCTGGCCTCTGAGACATCCCATGTCCGTGAGGTTTTGCTTTTTTATATGCTGCACGGAGAATAAAACCATTGTCCATTTGCAAAGTGGTGGTCACATTGGTGCCCCTCAGTCCTGGCATTATGCCATATACTGTCACCTCTCTCCTTGTCTGTCCCAAGTCCCCCCAGACATCCATCAGCCCCACATCACAGAACAGCCTCAGCATCTCTGATGAATTTTTGCCACCTAACAGCTCTTATCCCTATCTTAGAGAAGGGACACTGAGGAACAGAAAAGTCCCATCTCCACCAGTGTTCCAGGACCACACAGGTCCTACATTCCCCTCTGGCAGTGAGGCCCATCTCCATGGGACAGGCTGGGGAGAGCTCCACTCTCTGCACTGTCAATGGCCTGGGGCCAGGAAAGGGGGATGCTGCAAAGTTCAGGCACAGCCAGGGTAGCTGGATTGCGTTCGATGGGCCAACACTGCCCTGGAGCTGGGAGAGCCTGGCTTCCTCATGGGGCACCAGTGCTGGAGAACCAATCCCAGCCCCATGACATTACCCCAGGGCAGGAGCCCCATTCTGCAACTCCTGTCCATCCCCAAGAGATTCAACAGACGTGCTGTTTGCATTTGGAAAAGGGCAATGGAACACAGAAAACACATTTCCAGCCCTGAGGATGGCAACGAAAGTTTTAAAAATTAGCATAATTCTTTAAATATATAAATAAATAATTCCACATGCTCCCCCACCCCCCAAAAATAACCATTCAAAGCTCCTTTTCTGATTTCACAGAAAGTGCTCTTAGACATCGTAGGGAAAGCAATTCTGAATGAATATTTAAAAGCCAAAGAAACTCCAAACTCTATGGGTTTGCAGGTGCAAATCCTTCAAAGAACCTTGATTACCCCACATGGCTATCCCTCCTGGAGCAGAAACACCTGAACCCTTTGCCAGCAGGTGGCTGCACAAGGAGGGGACAGGAGGGACCCCTCTAGCAGAGAGCCCAGCTCTACCTTCTATAAAAAGCCCAAGAGGGAGGCAGATAGGGTGTGCTCTCAGGGAGGTGGTTCTAAGTGTGGTAAGGGGTCCTGGAGGTTTGGAGCAATGGTGAGTAGCTGTGGGTCTGCTCTCTGATAGTCAGGGCTGGTCCTGCCTGGCTCTGCAGGAGGGTGAGGCTGGCGATGGCTTTTTTTTCCCAGTGAGATGTTTTGCCCCTGGCTGTGTGCTTCCGTGGGTGTAAAACTGGTTGTGGGGTATGGGGGAGCATGTGAGCCCTGGACAAGGGGTTCCTAAAGGCGCAGAGCTTGTGCTTGGGCATGTCCAGTGCTGGGTTGGCTTTGCAAATGTTGGTGTCCCCCTCTTCCTGACCTAGGGAGGGCTACTCTGCTGAAATGCCTTCAGACCTGTTTATCCTTCTGTGTGAAGATATTTTGAAGGCATTGCTGGTGGTATTCAATACATGACTGAGCTAGGTGCCCATCTGGTGCTGCTGTGGGGCTGGGGCAGACCTGGAACAGGGGATGAAGGTCTCTCCTTGTGGAGACTGGTTCAGCATCCCTGTTCTGTCCTTGGCGTTGGGGGTGGCTAAGGCTGTCCTGGGACTGTTTAGGAAGAGAAGTGCAGTGGTGGTGGCTGAGGGCTGCTATATTAAACATCAACACTCAGGGCAGGACCCTCTGCTGTAGTGGAGGATGTTGCTGCCCTGTGTCTGTGCTTGGTAGGGGTCCTGCTGTGCCAGGCTTCTTGCAAGAAGATAACTTGAGAGTTGCTGTGCTGGTGCAGTGTCCTGCCTAGGCCACAGCTAAAAGCAGATGGTGAAGGCAGACTAAGGTTTGGGTAAGCCCATCTGACACTTTCTTATCTTGTAGCTCAGGGCTTCTTGAAATGGACGTGGTTTTTTTCCCTTAGTAAGCCTCAGTAGAAGTCTCTAGTCCAGTCTCTTTGAGCCCAAAAGCCTGGGTTTCACAGCCTCCTGTGTCAAGGAGTTCAACAGCACAACCACACTTTCTGTACAGGGACTCCTCTCTAGCCAAGCCAAGAGCAGTTGCTTTATGGGGCAATTACTAGTCTTGTATGGAGGTAATGAAGAAATGCTCTCTTGCTTGGATTCTCTCCAGCTGTCTCTAATCAGTGATCCTGCATAGCTGTATCTAATCTAAATGGAGATGAGAAACTACTCTGACAGTCAGTTCTTGAAGCTCAACAGCACTGGCTTCTCCCATCAGAGAGAAGCAGAGGGCTGCTGCTGCTGTCTGAGCCGGGAGAAGTCTGCCTGTACCTCCCTGGGAGGAGCATGGTGGGAGTGTTCCCACTGCTGCCTAAGGCTGGCTGGGCTGAATCATTCCCTCCTCTGCAGCTGAGAGCACCAGATACAGTACCTGGGAAGGCTGTCTGTGCCCTGTCTCCTGCCCCAAGGCAGGATCAGCAAAGCAAAGAGAAGAAACCATGAGCAGTTGGACCTGATAGCCACCATGTACTGTAGATTCAGCAGCTGGGCGTGGTGGCCTGCTTCTTGTAACAGGGCTCTTGAGCAATATGAGTGTTGGGATGCGGAGGGACCTGCCACAACACCCTGCTCTCTGCATCTGCCTTGCTGGGAGATTGCAGCATCTCTCTGAAGTGCTAATGCTTATTTGTGGGTTGTTCAGCAGCTCTCGGGTGCCTGCTACAGAGAAAGTGTCCTGGCTGCCACCAAGCTGGGTTAATGTTCCTCTTGTCCATAGGTTGTTAGCCACATGCTCTATAAAGACATTCAGAAGTGCCCGCTTTAGTCTAATTCCTCAGTGTACACTCCTAACTTTCTCTTCTCTCCCATTCCTGTGCAGAGGGAGTGTATTTCTATCCATATTGGCCAGGCTGGTGTCCAGATGGGCAATTCCTGTTGGGAATTATATTGCCTGGAGCATGGGATTGAGCCAGATGGATTCTTCCCCAGTGAATTCCCAGGGCAAGCAGACTCTTCCTTTGGGACCTTCTTCAGTGAGACAGGATCAGGGAAGTATGTACCCAGGGCAATATTTGTTGACCTAGAGTCTACTGTCATTGGTAAGTCATGGAAGGTCTCCAAAACTCTTGGGGGTGGGGGCAATAACTTCTCTGTACCTGAAGTGTGGTGTTGGCCACCTAAACTCTTGGAAGCTAGCAGCCTCACCATGTAAAACTGCATCTAAATTAGTGCAAGTAACTTGGTAGACAGCAGATCTTATGCTAGTGACACTCATGAGATCTCGATCCCCTCCAGATGAGATCAGGACTGGGATCTACCGCACGCTCTTCCACCCAGAGCAGCTCATCAGTGGCAAAGAAGATGCTGCCAACAACTATGCTCGGGGCCGCTACACCGTTGGGAAGGAGATCATTGACTCTGTTGTTGACAGAGCTCGTAAAATGGTAAAAACCTTGTGGAGGGTCTTCTGCATAGCGCTCTGGTTGCTTTTGCCCTGGCTGTCAAGAGATGCAATGGGCTGGGTGGCTGGAGTGGAGAGAGGGAGGCAGTGGTGAGACTAAACCAAGCATATCTTGGTTGGCTTGAAAATGCCACTGTGACCTGGAGCAACACAATGGGATGCCTGTGGGTGTAGGTCTTGCTGCTTGGGACTTAAGGGGAAAACCAGGGACTCAAGATGCCCCCAGCTTAAGCAGGAAAAGAAGCAGCTGCGACTTGACTGTCCAGGCAAGAGGGCTTTCCCCTAATGTGTGTAGGGTTTGCTGTGTCAATCCTGATCCAAAATCTTATCCCAAACAATGTCACATCTCAGCTTCTGGATAGTGGCTCCCCTTAGACCTCTCTTCCCTAGTGTGATAGTGTCTGGAGCATAAGGTTTCACCCACACAGACCTCAGAAGTGCTGTGATAACACTTGATTTAAGTGGAAACTTGTAGTGACTTTCAGACTTCTCCTAATCTTCTTGACTGTTAGTATTGTGAGTCTCTCTGACCTAATATGTCACTCCCTCAGGCCAGGCCTCCTTTCCTCCAAAAGTAGAAGATAATGTAAAAGCAGCTTAATTTGCTGTGTCTAACAGATCCCACCTTCTAGAAGTGAGAGGGTTGTGTGTAAGCAGTAAAAAAAAAAAAAAAAAAAAAACCCCAAAACCCACAAACGCCCAAAGACTTGATCTTGATGGTTAAACACAGAACTTTAGCTTAAATCCAAGGACACCACAATAACTCCATTAACTCGGTCCTTCTGGTTCTTTCCCTGGTGCTCCAGACTGAGCAGTGCAGTGGCCTCCAAGGATTCCTGGTCTTCCATAGCTTTGGGGGAGGCACAGGCTCTGGGTTCACCTCCCTTCTCATGGAACGGCTCTCTGTGGAGTACAGCAAGAAGTCCAAGCTGGAGTTCTCTGTGTACCCAGCCCCACAGGTCTCCACAGCAGTGGTGGAGCCCTACAACTCTATCCTCACCACCCACACTACCCTGGAGCACTCGGACTGCTCCTTCATGGTGGACAACGAAGCCATCTATGACATCTGCAACCGCAACCTGGACATTGAGCGTCCCACCTACACCAACCTCAACAGGCTGATTGGGCAGATAGTCTCGTCAGTCACTGCCTCCTTGAGATTCAATGGTGCTCTGAATGTTGACCTGACTGAGTTTCAGACCAACCTGGTGCCCTACCCACGGATACACTTCCCGCTCACAACCTATGCACCCATCATCTCTGCAGAGAAAGCCTACCATGAGCAGCTGTCTGTGCCGGAGATCACCAATGCTTGCTTTGAGTTCTCCAACCAGATGGTGAAGTGTGACCCACGCCGTGGCAAGTACATGGCATGCTGCCTGCTGTACCGAGGTGACGTGGTGCCCAAGGATGTGAATGCAGCCATTGCAGCCATTAAAACACGCCGGTCGATCCAGTTTGTGGACTGGTGCCCCACAGGCTTCAAGGTGGGTATCAACTACCAGCCTCCCACGGTGGTGCCTGGGGGAGACCTGGCCAAGGTGCAGCGGGCTGTGTGCATGCTGAGCAACACCACGGCCATTGCGGAGGCATGGGCCCGTCTGGACCACAAGTTTGACCTGAGTTTAACTCGGCAGGCCTCTGTATTGCGCCAGAAAAAATTCAAAAAACACCCCCGTGGAAATATCTGGGCTGGCGCATAAGAGCCCAAACCATAGTTCCTCAACCTTTGCAGATACAGACTGATGTAAGAAATTTACACGATGCACAAAAGTTGTTAGGAACAATTAATTGGGTTCGGCCTTTGCTAGGGATTTCTAATGCAGATTTGAGCCCTTTGTTTGAGTTGCTCAAGGGAGACACAGATTTACGTTCTCAACGCCGTCTTAACCCTGAGGCTGTTACCTCGTTACAGAAAGTTGCTACAGCTATTGCTTCTAGACAAGCACACCGATGTGATCCCAATCTCGCTTTTTCTTTAATCGTTTTGAACCCAGCTCGACAACCCTATGCGTTAATATTTTAATGGGATCCACAAAAATCGGATCCGTTGTTGATTATCGAGTGGGTCTTTTTATCTAACCAGTCTACGAAAACTATTGTAACACAACACGAGATGTTTGCTCACCTGATAATTAAGGCCAGACAACGATTGTTGATGTTATCAGGAACTGACTTTGCTTATATTTGTTTACCTGTGACAACCATATATCTGCAATGGCTTTATCAACAATCAGACATTTTTATGTTAGCATTAGCAGGTTATATGGGCCAGATTACATCCCACCCACCTTCACATAAGCTGCTTAATGCTAATTTTTGTATAACTTTTAAACCAAAACGAAGTGATCAACCATTGCAAGCCCTTACTGTATTTACAGATGGATCTGGAAAATCACACAAATCAGTTATAGTATGGTGGGACGACCAACGTGAGCGTTGGGATTCAGACGTTAAAACAGTCCCTGGCTCCCCTCAGATAGTGGAACTGGCTGCGATAGTTCGAGTCTTTCGAAAATGGTCAACGCCAGTTAATGTTATCACTGATTCAGCTTATGTTGCAGGAATAGTTGAGCGAGCTGAAGCATCTGTGTTGCGTGACATTCCGCACTTTGACTTATTTGCTTTATTACAAGAACTCGTTTTTCTTCTGGACTCTCGTCCTTACCCCTATTTTGTTATGCATGTCAGATCGCACACTTCTCTACCTGGCTTCATTGCAGAAGGTAATCGCCGAGCTGATCTTTTGACATTACCGGTACAAGTGTTACCAGATCGTGTAGCTCAAGCTAGACTCAGCCATTCTTTTTTCCACCAAAATGCTGGAGGCCTTAAAAGACAGTTTGGCCTTACCTCCCAGCAAGCATCTAACATTATTGCTACATGCCCTGACTGCCAAAGATATTCTTTTCCGTCTGTTGCAGGCGGAGTCAACCCTCGAGGACTACAAAGTTTACAGTTGTGGCAAACCGATGTTACCCACTATTTAGAGTTTGGCAATTTGAAATATATCCACTCTTCTATTGACACCTTTTCAGGTGCCTTATTTGCTTCTTGTCATACAGGAGAAAAAGCACGTGATGTCCGTAAGCATCTTATGCGTGCTTTTGCTACATTGGGTATCCCGGTACAAATCAAAACAGACAATGGTCCTGCTTATGTCTCTAAAGCAATGCAAACATTTTTTGAATCTTGGGGTGTAACTCACACTACTGGCATCCCTCATTCTCCTACAGGCCAATCTTTAATTGAACGCTCCCATCAATCATTAAAACGTTTACTACAACAACAAAAAGGGGGAATAGGAGTTGTTACTCCTGAAGAACGATTACAGAAAGCCTTATATGTTTTTAACTTTTTGAATTGTTCTTTATTAGACAGCAATCCTCCAATAATCCGACATTTTAACACAAATACTTCACTCGAGATGCGAATTAAAGCTCCTGTACTGGTCCGTGATCCAGAAACGGGTAAGATAATGGGGCCTTATCCCCTTGTCACGTGGGGCAGAGGCTATGCTTGTGTTTCCACAGAGAAAGGCCCCCGATGGATCCCAGCAAAGAACGTGCGACCATTCCGTGAACCCTTACCACAAGTTTCGTCTGAAGATTCTGAACAGCGTCTAGGAGAACCTCTCGCAAAAGGAACAGAGCCTGAGGACTCAAATATTTTAAATGAATAGTCGCTATACGCGTGAGTGCCACGAAGTACTCTCTGGGAAAGTTCTTTGCAACTTGTGCGGACACTGTGACCCTTGGGTGTTATGTGTATGTTATACTTGTAGCAAGGAGTGGTGGTGCCGCTTAACTCATTCTGGGCGTTGGTGTAATCTTTGCCTAAAGAAAGAATTTGATACAGTGAGACTGTTATTTATAACAGGGCATGAACCCTTAGAAAATAGTCGCTTTTCTGATTATCGCGCTGACTGGCAAAGAGTGATTATTGAGAGGGCTAAAATTATATAAATTTGTGGTTTAGAATGTAGTAAAACTAATTTAGTACCTGCTATTTGGCTAGTCTCGAGAGAAGACTGGGAATGTACAAAGCAAAAGTGTGAAAAGCGGTTCGCCTGGAAAAGAAAAACCAAGCGATAGAACTGATCCTATAAAAGGAAAAAATGAAAATGATTAAGAGTAGCTCTAACATGATGTGCCTCTTGGCAGGTATCATTACCTCCATCCTCGTTAGCAGTACAAAAGCTTGGGAAACCCTCAAGCACATAGAGGAGAGAAAGAATCTGTGGGTCACTTGGGCGGAAAAAATCAATCAGAGTAGCCTTTGTCTCTCAATGGCTACTCCTTCTGATCCTTTTAGAACGTGTTTATTAGGAATCCCTATTAACATGAGCCTGATAAACAACTCTACTATAACTCTTGACCCTTCTGTTGTCACTTGTGGTTTCCGTCACCAGCCACCTTTTAGGACACCTCTGTGCTGTGACAAAAATAATATTACCTTTAACGCTTCTTCCCCTTTTATGAAATGTAGTAGCTCTATGTGTACCACAGCTAGAGAAATACAGGAGTTTAACCTTTTAGGCTCTGCCCCCTCAGATCTATGTTTTTGGTTTAATTTTCATATTAATCAAGATGATCCCGTTGATGTCACGTCATATAGGCCATACAACGTGACAGCATATTGTCAAAAAACTATTAATGTTACAACGGTCACGTCCAACGCAGGACGGCTGCCAGAGGGA
This sequence comes from Falco rusticolus, assembly GCF_015220075.1. Classification (NCBI taxonomy): domain Eukaryota; kingdom Metazoa; phylum Chordata; class Aves; order Falconiformes; family Falconidae; genus Falco; species Falco rusticolus. The sequence continues at coordinate 5,830 of NW_023618222.1, read as the reverse complement.
ATGTTTTTAATTTGTGGTGATCGAGCTTGGCAAGGAATTCCTCGAAGTGCTAAGGGAGGGCCTTGTTATGTTGGCCGTTTAACGCTGTTTACACCAAGCATTACTAACATCTTTCAAGCCAATCGTACTTCAAGTTCTCACCGCAGTAAAAGAGCTCTGGTAGAACTAGGCAATGATTGTAAGGATAATGTGGAACTCTGGAATCCTCCTGAAGTTATTTTAGCTAGCATATTTGCCCCCGGGATAGCTACAGCACAAGCACTGACACAACTAAGGAAATTAGCATGTTGGACCGGAAAACAGGTTAATATAACGACAAATGTTTTGTCTGAATTGGCCAGTGACGTCCAAGGAATAAGACATGCCCTGTTACAAAATCGTGCCGCAATAGATTTTCTACTTTTAGCACAAGGGCACGGATGTGATGAGTTTGAAGGGATGTGCTGTATGAACCTTTCTGATCATTCCCAATCAATACACAAACAACTTTCTATTTTAAGGGATAATATGAAAAAACTTCGAGAAAGTAGTGATCCTTTTACAGATTGGTTATCTTCATTAGGTTTGTCTGGATGGTGGATTACAATTTTGGAAAAAATAGCTGTTGTAATAATAATAGTGTTATTGTTAGCTTTGCTTTTGCCGTGTGTTATGCAATGTTTACAGAAGCTAATAGCTAACTCTGTGAAACGAGTTCTTATGGTGCAACAAGAAGGGGGAAATGAAGGGAATGATTTGTCTAAGACCTCCAGTGAAACTTATCTAATTGAGGGAGGTCTGTGGGAACTCATGAAGAACGGACCACAGGAGAAAGAACATAATGCAATACGACTAGTGGAGGTTTAGGCCGCAAGGGCATTGCGACCTTGGGGCCTGTGGTTATACAAAACAGGATGTAGGTCCGGTTATAACCGAAACTGTCAGCAAGCATAAGATTGAGGCATACAATAGAAAGTACCGAAGCAGAACTTGTAACCCTAGGAAACGAAATAAGCAGAGTGAAGAGGAACAGCGAATAAGGAATTTAGCTTTTGCAATATGTAATCACTTTTGCAATATGTAACCAATGAGCTTTGTGCACGATAATCTTAGACTATGTATGCAGCCTTATAAAAGAAGCATGTTAAGAACAATAAAGCAGATCTGATCTGATTCCACCTGACCGGGTCTCCGTCTCTCAATCGCGGCAGTATGCCAAGCGAGCCTTTGTGCACTGGTATGTGGGGGAGGGCATGGAGGAGGGGGAGTTTTCAGAGGCCAGAGAGGACCTGGCTGCCCTGGAGAAGGATTATGAGGAGGTTGGCAGGGACTCTGCAGATGGAGAAGATGAGGCTGATGAGGATGAGTATTAATGAACTGCAGTCTGTTCTTAATGAAGTCAGTCCTCTGTCATAAGGCTAAATTGGTTCTGAGTGCCTGGAGGTGCTAAAGGGTTGTCCTGAACAGCAATGCTACTGTTTGACGTATTATACCTTTTCTGCTTGCATAGTTTATGCTCTCATAGTGCACTTCTGTAGCATGGGTGTCTTGAGCTTTATCACACTGCTGTTTATTGATGAGTGAAGCTGAATAGGTGCCTGACTTAGTGTTGGGGACGCATCCTGCCTAGGCAGAGGATCTGGATTTCTAATCCAGGGGAATGTTGCAAGCTGCCTGCTTTGGCTAAAATGGCAAACTCTTGCTCTAGCTTTTACTGTAAAAGCACCTTTTAATTAGAAATGCACCTGTATACTTCTATGCAACTGTCTTTTTTTTTTTTTTTATTTGAATAAAGATTTTCTTTCTCTGAGTTCTTTGGACTTAATGAAGATTTATTCTGTGGGGTGGTCCCTTCTGTGTGGATGTTGTCCTGGGGAGAACAGCAAATGCTGATAAGAGTGTGCTCTGGGCAGGTCATCTGTAAGGATCATCAACAATAATTATTGCTGTGAGGCAAGCGTCTTATATCCTGCAGGGACTTGTCTGTCTGGAGCTGGATGCTGTTCTTCTTGCCACCAAGAGCAGCTTGGAGGAAGCATGTCTGGGAGAACAGGGAACCCCCAGTTTGACCAGTGCCATTACAGGGAGTGGCACCTGGGCAAAAAGTACTTTTCTGGTGGGGCTTTACCTCACCATCTTTGGTAAAGCCTGTTTGTTGCCCGAGCAAGTACTGGCTGGTGGAGCAGTGCTGTAGCTGTAGACTGGGGTCTTGCTCAGGGGTTGGTGCAAGCATGAGCTCAGTCCTGTGCACCTGGGGTTGGAGTTTGCCCTGAGGAGGTGTGCCAGGCCAATGTGATGGAGTGGCTCAGGAGGAAAAGCAATGAAAAGCCTCTGATAAGATATAGAGAAGGAGTGTTCATAAGCCTGTGGGGTAGGAGAATGGCTGGCTCCATGCTGCATGGAGTTATACACCATATTTGTTTGTTGTATACCCACTCCTCATTTTAATGCTGGGTTCTGTCTCAAAGTGAAGTCAGTCTCCCTCTGCCCCAGACCTCCTCCATACCCTGTAGCTACAGCTGCCCTCTGTCCTAATGGGGATGTGATTCTGGAGATGTTCCCAAAGTGATGCACTGGCAGGTACAGCCAGGGATGGTTAGAAGGATGGAGATGTGTTGCTGCCTCCTATAATTGGGAGGTGGAAAGAGCCCAGAGCTCATTGTTAGCTGCAGTTAGCCTAAAAAACCAGGGTGCTGGGAGCATGAATAGACAGTAGATGGGTCCTCCCATCTACTGTTGGGCTGAAGCCTCCTCTGTGCTCAACTCGCTGCTATGAAATTACCTCAGTGAAAATGTTAGGTATGGCCCACTGCTCTTGGGGAGGGTCATGATCCTGAGGGCTACCACCTTTCCCTGGTGGCTCTATTTCCCACAGCCAGCTAAGGCTGGAAGCCACTGGTCCAATCCCCCAAAAATGTGACAGCAGCCTGGGGTGGACACAAAGCAAGCATCACTCCTGCTTGGAGCTACAAGCTGACCCAGTATAGCTGAGCAAGACAGGAGTACAGCCACATGCTCCTGCAGCTTGGAAAGCAATCAGCACAGCACCAGGGCTGATGTAATTGGAGCAGTTGTTTATTACTGCAATCAAGTACTCCAGTATGTCTGTCTGCACAGACCCACTCCTGCCCTCCTATGAATGCAGTGAGAGAGGGAAGGAAAGGATTTTCCTTGGGGAGGGATCAATCCTGTGGCTTTTGGGGAGTCAGCATCTCTGGCTCAATGGCCATAGGCAATGCTTTATCAACTTAATGAGTGGTGGATTGTACAGACCCACGCCGATCATGACCCTCCCCAAGAGCAGTGGGCCATACCTAACATTTTCACTGAGGTAATTTCATAGCAGCGAGTTGAGCACAGAGGAGGCTTCAGCCCAACAGTAGATGGGAGGACCCATCTACTGTCTATTCATGCTCCCAGCACCCTGGTTTTTTAGGCTAACTGCAGCTAACAATGAGCTCTGGGCTCTTTCCACCTCCCAATTATAGGAGGCAGCAACACATCTCCATCCTTCTAACCATCCCTGGCTGTACCTGCCAGTGCATCACTTTGGGAACATCTCCAGAATCACATCCCCATTAGGACAGAGGGCAGCTGTAGCTACAGGGTATGGAGGAGGTCTGGGGCAGAGGGAGACTGACTTCACTTTGAGACAGAACCCAGCATTAAAATGAGGAGTGGGTATACAACAAACAAATATGGTGTATAACTCCATGCAGCATGGAGCCAGCCATTCTCCTACCCCACAGGCTTATGAACACTCCTTCTCTATATCTTATCAGAGGCTTTTCATTGCTTTTCCTCCTGAGCCACTCCATCACATTGGCCTGGCACACCTCCTCAGGGCAAACTCCAACCCCAGGTGCACAGGACTGAGCTCATGCTTGCACCAACCCCTGAGCAAGACCCCAGTCTACAGCTACAGCACTGCTCCACCAGCCAGTACTTGCTCGGGCAACAAACAGGCTTTACCAAAGATGGTGAGGTAAAGCCCCACCAGAAAAGTACTTTTTGCCCAGGTGCCACTCCCTGTAATGGCACTGGTCAAACTGGGGGTTCCCTGTTCTCCCAGACATGCTTCCTCCAAGCTGCTCTTGGTGGCAAGAAGAACAGCATCCAGCTCCAGACAGACAAGTCCCTGCAGGATATAAGACGCTTGCCTCACAGCAATAATTATTGTTGATGATCCTTACAGATGACCTGCCCAGAGCACACTCTTATCAGCATTTGCTGTTCTCCCCAGGACAACATCCACACAGAAGGGACCACCCCACAGAATAAATCTTCATTAAGTCCAAAGAACTCAGAGAAAGAAAATCTTTATTCAAATAAAAAAAAAAAAAAGACAGTTGCATAGAAGTATACAGGTGCATTTCTAATTAAAAGGTGCTTTTACAGTAAAAGCTAGAGCAAGAGTTTGCCATTTTAGCCAAAGCAGGCAGCTTGCAACATTCCCCTGGATTAGAAATCCAGATCCTCTGCCTAGGCAGGATGCGTCCCCAGCACTAAGTCAGGCACCTATTCAGCTTCACTCACCAATAAACAGCAGTGTGATAAAGCTCAAGACACCCATGCTACAGAAGTGCACTATGAGAGCATAAACTATGCAAGCAGAAAAGGTATAATACGTCAAACAGTAGCATTGCTGTTCAGGACAACCCTTTAGCACCTCCAGGCACTCAGAACCAATTTAGCCTTATGACAGAGGACTGACTTCATTAAGAACAGACTGCAGTTCATTAATACTCATCCTCATCAGCCTCATCTTCTCCATCTGCAGAGTCCCTGCCAACCTCCTCATAATCCTTCTCCAGGGCAGCCAGGTCCTCTCTGGCCTCTGAAAACTCCCCCTCCTCCATGCCCTCCCCCACATACCAGTGCACAAAGGCTCGCTTGGCATACATCAGGTCAAACTTGTGGTCCAGACGGGCCCATGCCTCCGCAATGGCCGTGGTGTTGCTCAGCATGCACACAGCCCGCTGCACCTTGGCCAGGTCTCCCCCAGGCACCACCGTGGGAGGCTGGTAGTTGATACCCACCTTGAAGCCTGTGGGGCACCAGTCCACAAACTGGATCGACCGGCGTGTTTTAATGGCTGCAATGGCTGCATTCACATCCTTGGGCACCACGTCACCTCGGTACAGCAGGCAGCATGCCATGTACTTGCCACGGCGTGGGTCACACTTCACCATCTGGTTGGAGAACTCAAAGCAAGCATTGGTGATCTCCGGCACAGACAGCTGCTCATGGTAGGCTTTCTCTGCAGAGATGATGGGTGCATAGGTTGTGAGCGGGAAGTGTATCCGTGGGTAGGGCACCAGGTTGGTCTGAAACTCAGTCAGGTCAACATTCAGAGCACCATTGAATCTCAAGGAGGCAGTGACTGACGAGACTATCTGCCCAATCAGCCTGTTGAGGTTGGTGTAGGTGGGACGCTCAATGTCCAGGTTGCGGTTGCAGATGTCATAGATGGCTTCGTTGTCCACCATGAAGGAGCAGTCCGAGTGCTCCAGGGTAGTGTGGGTGGTGAGGATAGAGTTGTAGGGCTCCACCACTGCTGTGGAGACCTGTGGGGCTGGGTACACAGAGAACTCCAGCTTGGACTTCTTGCTGTACTCCACAGAGAGCCGTTCCATGAGAAGGGAGGTGAACCCAGAGCCTGTGCCTCCCCCAAAGCTATGGAAGACCAGGAATCCTTGGAGGCCACTGCACTGCTCAGTCTGGAGCACCAGGGAAAGAACCAGAAGGACCGAGTTAATGGAGTTATTGTGGTGTCCTTGGATTTAAGCTAAAGTTCTGTGTTTAACCATCAAGATCAAGTCTTTGGGCGTTTGTGGGTTTTGGTGGTTTT
>NW_023618221.1:0-21248 GCF_015220075.1 Falco rusticolus | reverse complement strand
CCTGGTCCTGGTCCTGGTCCCCATTCCTGTGCTGGCCCCAGCCCCGTCCCCATCCCCATCCCTTCCCAGTCCCATCCCATCCCATCCCATCCCATCCCATCCCATCCCAACCCAGCCCAGCCCAGTCCCCATCCCAGCCCAGTCCCCATCACCATCCCAGTCCCAATCCCCATCCCATCCCATCCCAGTCCCCAGCCCAGCCCAGTCCCCATCCCAGCCCAGTCCCCATCACCATCCCAGTCCCAACCCCCATCCCATCCCATCCCATCCCATCCCAGTCCCCATCCCAGTCCAGTCCCCATCCAGTCCCAGTCCCCAGTCCCATCCCATTCCCATCCCATCCCATCCCCCTTCCCCAGTCCCCATCCCAGTCCCCATGCTCTTCTCAGTCCTCATCCCATCCCCTCCCCAGTCCCCATCCCATCCCAGTCCCCATCCCCATCCCATCCCAGTCCCGTTCCCATCCCATCCCTTCCCAGTCCCCATGCCCTTCGCAGTCCCCATCCCATCCCAGTCCCCTCCCAGTCCCTCCAGGACTCCCAGCTGACCTCACCGACTGGCCCCCTTGGCAGTGCCACCCACCCTGTGCCAAATCCCGCCCCCCCTTGCCCGGCACCTGGCCCCGTGCCGGGACCCCCATTCCCCCCCCCCAGCGCGGGGACCTCACTGCGCCCCCCCCGGCAGCTCCGCATCCTCCCCGGAGCCCGGTGAGGGTCCCACCACCGGGATCCCCCCCTGCCCGCACAGGGGCGCAACCGGGAGCTGGGCACAACCCTGGTGACGCCGTGTCCCCGCAGCTCTCCCGAGCCCCCCCCAGCTGCGGGCTCCCCCCCACCTGGAAGCCGGCACCACCGGCACCGCAGCTGCCAGATCGCCGGTGCCTTTCCCGGTGGAGGACGTCACTTCGCCATGGCGCTGGCGGAGCAAGAACCTGAACTCACCGTGACGGTGACCGGGGACGTGGTGACCACCGTCACCGTGCTCTCGCCCAGCACCCCGGGCCGGCAGGAGCTGACCTGCACCGCGGCGGTGGGACGGTGGCGCGGACGGCGCGGAGGCAGCTCCACGTCTACCGTAAGGCACGGGGGCATGGCGGGGGCGGGGGGAAATAACCCCCTCCCCGAATCCCGTTAGATTCACGGCAGCTTCCCGCAGGCTTCCCGGCACCCATCCTGGAGCTGAGCCCGGCGGCGGCACCGGCGGGCAGTGAGGTGACGGTGACGTGCCATGCCGGCGTCGCCGAACCCCCCGCTGTCCGGCTGCAGCTCCGCGATGCCGACGGGGGGGGTCCTGGCGGAGGGGCCGCGATCCCAGTTGGAGCTACGGCTGGTGGCGCGTCGGGAAGACGACGGACGCCGATTCGGCTGCCGGGCCAGCTTGGCCATCGGTGCCGGCGCGGTGACCAAGGACGCGGATGCCCGGCTCGCCGTGCTCTGTGAGTGCCGCACCGGGGGGACCCCGGTTGTGCCGTCGGCAACTGGCACGAGCTGCCCCCAGCCTTCCCGGCGTATCCCTCTGGTTTTTTCCAGATATTCCCGAAATATCGGCGAGCGACTGCCCCGCCAACCGCACGTGGCTGCGGGGGACACGGGAAGCGCTGTCGTGCCGGGCCACCGGCAACCCCGCGCCCGCCGTGGTCTGCGGTAAGAATGGGGTCACCGTCAGCACCGGGGAAGCGGCGCTGGTCACCCGCTCCCGCGCCGGCACCTACCTCTGCAATGCCACCAACAGCTTGGGGACACGCAGCCGGCATGTCACCGTCCGCGTGGAGTGTGAGTGGCGCCAGCATCGCCCACCGCGGCACGGTGGGGGCATCTGCACTAACCGCCACCCCCTCCCCCCCTTTTGCCCCCCAAAGACGAGCCCACCCTGACGGAGAGGGGCTGCCCGGCGCACCGCACCTGGGTGGAGGGCGAGCGGTGGGATCTGGTGTGTCGCGCTGATGGGGACCCCCCCCCCAGCACCCGCTGTGCCCGTGATGGCGGTGCCAGCCGCGCCCGGGGCAGCCGCGCCATCGTCAGCCGCACCGATGCCGGGCGCTACGTCTGCCGAGCCACCAACAAGCACGGCACGGCCGTCCGCAGCGTCGTCGTCACCGTCGAGTGTGAGTGATGGCAGTGCCGGGGTGGCAGGGGGGGATGGGATGGGATGGGGGCTGGTGGTGCCGGGATGGCAGGGGGGGCTGCTGGTGCTGGGGATGTTACAGGGGCTGGTGATGGCGGGGATGGGATGGGGGGCTGGTGACACCAGGGATGGCACAGGGATCTGGTGATGCCAGGGGTGCCGTTATCCATGGTGGGGGTGCCATGTGTGTGCCAGGGGTGCCATGGCTGGGGGTGCCATGGCTGGGGGTGCCATGGTGGTTGGGGGTGCCATGTGTGTGCCAGGGGTGCCATGGCTGGGGGTGCCATGGCTGGGGGTGCCATGGTGGTTGGGGGTGCCATGTGTGTGCCAGGGGTGCCATGGCTGGGGGTGCCATGGCCGTGCGGGGGTGCCGTAACAGGGATACCACATCCCTGCCGGTGCCGCCATACCCGTACCGGCCCAAAGGGGAGCCAGGCCGTCTTCGATCCGGTTCCACCGGCACAGGGTGGGGAGGGGGGTGGGTGGGTGGGGGGCACCCGGCACCCAGCCCCCCCCCCCCCGCCGTGTCCCCCACGCTTTGCAGACGAGCCCAGCATCGGTGAGCCGGGCTGCCCGGCGCGGCGGCTCTGGGTGGAGGGGGCACCGGCGGAGCTGGCCTGTGCCGCCAGCGGGAACCCCCCCCCCCACGTCGCCTGTGCCAAAGTGGGGGGCAGCCAGGACCCCCCCCCGGTGAGCCCCAACGTCACCCGCGCCCACGCTGGCACCTACCAGTGCCGGGCCACCAACCCCCACGGCTCTGCCCTGCGCAACATCACCGTCACCGTCGAGTGTGAGTAGGGGGCAACGGGGTGGGGGGTGGGGGGAAAGAGGGGGGGGTGATTTCTAACGAGTGGACCAGGGGGTTTTGGGGTGGAAAAAGGGGGTTTGGTGATTTCTACCCGCCGCGGTGGGCTCGGCTGACCCCCTGTGCCACCCCGGTGCAGACAGCCCCGCCGCGGTGAGCCTGTGGGTCCTGCCCTCCCCCACCGTCCCGCGGGGCTCCAGCTTCAGCGTGGAGTGCCGCGCCGAGGGGCTGCCCCCCCCCACCTACGGCTGGGTGCTGCCCCCCGCCCCCAACCTCCGCTTTGGCCCCGATAACCGCACAGTGGCCATCGCCAGCGCCGCCGCCGCCAACCGAGGTCTTTACACCTGCACCGCGGTCAACCGGCACGGCCAGCGCGCCGGCAGCGTCGTGGTGCAGGTGGATGGTGAGCTGGGTGATGGGAATGGGGGTGGGGGGGTGGGGGTCTCTCCGGCACTGCCGCGGTGTCACCGGCACCCTGGCACCCCGCAGAGAGCCGCCTGGTGCTCCTGGCCTCGCTGGGCTCCTTAGGCGCCGTCACCGCGGTGGGTTTGGCGGCTGCTGGCGGGTATTACCTGAAGACGACGGCGTGCAAGAAGGGCGAGTACAACGTGCGCGACGCCGAGGGCACCGTCAACGCCACCGGCCGGCACCGGCACCGGCGGGATCGCGGCGAGGTCTACGGCATCCAGCTCACCCAGCCGTAACCGGGATTATTCCCGGCCCTATCTTGATGGGATGGGGGGGGTTTGGGGGTCCTGGTGGCCTCCCGTGCCCTGGTTTTGGGGGGTTTTGGTGGGTTTTTTACCATTTCGGCACCATAGTGGCCAATGCGGTGAGGTCTACAGCATCCGGCTCACCCAACCATAACCGGGATCATTCCCAGCCCTATCCCGGTGGGATGGGGGGTTGGGGGTCCTGGTGGACCCCCCTGCCCTCGTTTTTGCGGGGGGGGGGGGGGGGGGGGGGGGTTGCTTTTTTTTAAAACCATTTTGGCACTGTAGAGGTGCCAGTGGTGCCATGGTTGCGTTGGCCAACACGGTGAGGTCTACGGCATCCAGCTCACCCAACCATAACTGGGACTATTCCCGGCCCAATCCCAGTGGGATGGGGGGTTGGGGGTCCCGGCTTCCCCCCCTGCCCTGGTTTTGGGGGGTGGGTTTGGGGTTTTTTATTAACCATTTTGGTGCCGTAGTGGTGCCAGTGGTGCCATGGTTGTGTTAGCCAACATGGTGAGGTCTATGGCATCCAGCTCACCCAACCGTAACCGGGATCATTCCCAGCCCTATCCCGGTGGGATGGGGGGTTGGGGGTCCCGGTGGACCCCCCTGCCCGGGTTTTGGTTGGGTTTTTATTAACCATTTCAGCACCATGGTTGCGTTGGCCAACGCGGTGAGGTCTATGGCATCCAGCTCACCCAACCATAACTGGGACTATTCCCGGCCCAATCCCAGTGGAATGGGGGGGTTGGGGTCCCGGCCGACCCCCCTGCCCTGGTTTTGGGGGATCTTGGTTGTTTTTTTATTAACCATTTTGATGCCATAGTGGTGCCCGTGCCGCCATGGTTGCGTTGGCCAACGTGGTGAGGTCTACGGCATCCAGCTCACCCAGCCGTAACCGGGATCATTCCCGGCCCTATCCCGGTGGGATGGGGGGGTTGGGGGGCCCGGTGGACCCCCCTGCCCTGGTTTTGGTTGGCTTTTTTAACTGTAGCGGTGCCATGGTTGCGTTGGCCAACGCGGTGAGGTCTACGGCATCCAGCTCACCCCAACAATAACTGGGAATATCCCCAGCCCTATCCCAGTGGGATGGGGGGTTGGGGGTCCCGGCTTCCCCCCCTGCCCTGGTTTTGGGGGGGGGGGGGGGGTTGGGGTTTTTTTTTTTAGCAATTTCGGTGCCGCGCGGCACAGCCGTAACTCAGGGGGGGGTGCTCGGGGGGGCCGCAGCTGCCAGCGCGGCTTTGTCCCAAGGGAAAAGCAACACCCAATAAATATTCTGGTTTAATTGGAGGGGGGAGGTGATGAGTCCGGCTGGGGAGGGGGGTGGGAGACCCCCACCTCGCTGCCGGCTCCGACGAGGGGACCCCGGCATCCAGGGCCCCCACCCTAAGGGCCAGGCTTGGGGTGGGTGGGGGTCCCCAAGCCTGTCCCCTGCCACCCGTGGGGCGGGCTCTGCACCGAATCCCGCTGGAAAATCCTGGGGATGGGGACCCCCAGCCCGGCCACCACCTGGCTGGCCCCCAGCCCCCTCCCACGTCCCCAACCCCCAGCCTAACCTTGCCACGCTGTCCCCAAGCCCCCTCCCATGTCCCCAAGCCCCCTCCCATGTCCCCAGGCCACAGCTTGGGGATGGGACCCCCAGCCTTGCCACCATCTGGCTGTCCTCAAGCCCCCTCCCACGTCCCCAACCCCCAGCCTAACCTTGCCACGCTGTCCCCAAGCCCCCTCCCATGTCCCCAAGCCCCCTCCCATGTCCCCAGGCCACAGCTTGGGGATGGGACCTCCAGCCTTGCCACCATCTGGCTGTCCCCAAACCCCCTCCCATGTCCCCACCCCGCACCCAGGACCCCCCTTCTTGTCCCCACAGCTCCCTGCCAGGGCCACCAAGCCACCACCACCCAGCCAAACCCCAGCTCCCGCAAAGCGCCCACCCCCCCAACCCCCCCCCTCCCCCCAGCAGGTGACACTGGGACACTCCAATCTGCCACCAGCACCAGGACATTTAATTGTCCCCAAGGAACACCCCCAGGACCCTGACACCCCCCCAGCCCCCCCGGCACCGGGGTTCTCGCCGTCACCTCCTGCCACTGGGGGGGTGACACCGCTCCCCGCAGTGGGGACATCGGGGGTGGGGGGTCTCGCTCTTCCCGGGGATGTTCCAGCACCGCCGGCACCGCACCCGGTACTTCTTGTACCTGGGGGGGGGAGAACGAAGCCGGTGTCAGGGGGGTGTCCCCATTTCTGGTCTGGGGGTGTCACCGGGGCGGGGGGGAGGGTGTCTCCATCCCTTACCTGATGCCGCAGGCGTTGCAGAGGGGGGTCCCATTCTCTGCCATGCGCCAGAGGGGGGTCCGGCGCGTCTTGCAGGAGGCGCAGCGCTTGCTCCCTGTGGGGGACACGGGGCTGCACCCCCAAACCCAACGGGGGGGTGGGGGGGGCGCCCCCAGACCCACTTGCCCCCCAAAGCCTTACCCTGGCTATGGGGGGTCTCATCCTCCGAGCTGCTGCCCACCCCGGGGGGTCTGGCTGGGGGGCTGCTCCTCCGGCTGGGGTCCCTGTGGGGTAAGGGGGGGTCAGGGGGAGCCCCGGGACCCCCACCCTGGTAGCTGGATGGGGGGGGGGGGCTTGGGTGCGTACAGACGGACTGGAGGGGGGGCGTGGGGTGCAGCTGGACAGACGGACGGGGGGTCCCGGGTGCTCAGGGGTCCGGAGGGATGGGGGGGCTGGTGGTCCCAGGGGTGTGGACAGACGGACTGGAGGGGGGGGGGGTCCTGGGGGTCCCAGGGGTGCAGACAGACGGACGGGGGAGGGGGGGGGTCCTGGGGGTCCCAGGGCTGTGGACAGACAGACTGGGGAGGGTCCTGGGTGCCCAGGGGTGCAGCCGGACAGACGGCCGGCCGGGGGTCCTGGGTGCCGGCCGGGGGTCCCCGGGTGCCCCGGTACCTGCCGCTGCTGCGGGCGGTGATGAGGAGGGGGCGGCCGTCGGCGCTGCCGCTGGGGGGGCCCAGGCCCAGGCACAGGGTCACCCCACGGAACGAGGGGTCCCGGGGCTCAGCGCCGCGCCGGGGGGCTGCCTGCTTGCGCCGCCGCCCGCTGCCGGTACCTGTGCCCCTGCCAGTGCCCGTGCTGGTGCCGTTACTGGTGCTGGTGCCGTAACTGGTGTCGTTACCGGTGCTGGTGCCATAACTGGTGCCGTTACTGGTGTCGCTACCGGTGCTGGTGCCGTAACTGGTGCCATTACTGGTGTCATTACCGGTGCTGTTGCCATAACTGGTGCCATTACTGGTGCTGTTATCGGTACTGGTGCCGTTACCGGTGTTGTTACCAGTGCTGGTGCCGTAACTGGTGTCGTTACCGGTGCTGGTGCTATAACTGGTATTCATGCCATTACCAGTGCTGGTGCCATAGCCAGTGCTGTAACTGGTGTCACTACCGGTGCTGGTACCATAAGTGGTGTCATTAATGGTGCTGGTGCCATAACTGGTGTCGCTACCAGTGGTGGTGCCATAACTGGTGTTGTCACCACTGCTGGTGCTGTATCCGGTGCCATTACCAGTGCTGCTGCTGTAACTGGTATTGGTGCCATAACTGGTGCTGTTACCAGTGCTGTAACTGGTGCCATTACTGGTGCTGTAACTGGTGGTGTTACCAGTGATGGCGCCATTACTGGTGCCATAACTGGTGCCATTACCAGTGCTGGTGCCGTAACTGGTGTCGTTGCCATTACTGGTGCCATAACTGGTGTTGTTACCAGTGCTGTAACAGGTGTCGCTATCGGTGCTGGTGCCATAACTGGTGCTGTTGTCTTTGCCATTACCAGTGCCGTAACTGGTGCCATTATCGGTGCCACTGCTGGTGCCGCTGCCGTTACTGGTGCCATTACCAGTGCCATTGCCGGTGCTGGTGCCGCTGCTGTTACTGGTGCCGGTGCCACGGGCCAGGTGCCGGCACTGGAGGCTGATGAGGCTGAGGGCGTCGGGGCCGCCGGGGGGGGGGCGGGGGCAGCCCGGGGGGCGCCGAGGGACCCTCGGGGGGTGCTGGGGGGGGCTCGGGTGGGACGAGCAGCCGCACGGTTTCCTGCAGGAAGGTGAGACCCTCCCCGGGGGGGGGCCGGGGGGCTGCAGGGCCCCGCGGGGGGGGGCCGGGCTCCCGCTTCTGGGGGGGGCTGCCGTTAGGGCACGGGGGGGGGAAGGGGGGGGGAAGGGGGGGATTCCCCCTCCCCACTCCCCCCGGGATGAGCCATTCCCCGGTGCCCCCCCCCGCGGCGGGACCCTCCCCCGTCCCGGTGCCCCCCCGGCGGGACCCCCCTGGTTCCGTGCCCTCCCCCCCCGACGGGGCCACCCCCTGTCCTGCAGCCCCCACCAAGTCCCCGCGCCCCCCGAGCCCCCCCGACGGGACCACCCCGGTCACTGTCCCCTCCCGGCCCCGGTGCCACCCCCCCGGCGGGACCCCCCTCGTCCCGGTGCCCCCCCTCCCGCGGGACCCCCCCGGCGCTCCCCTCCCGTCGGGATCCCCCCCCAGTCCCGGTGCCCCCCCGGCGGAACGCCCCTCGGTCCCGGTGCCCCCCCCCCAGTCCCGGTACCCCCCAGTGACCCCCCCCCCCCCCCCGTCGGGACCCCTCTCGTCCCGGTGCCCCCTCCCCCGCCCCGGTGCCCCCCGGTTCCCACCTGCGGGCTGGGGGGTCGCCGTCCGCGCCCCCCCCGGGGCTGGGGGGGGGGCAGGAGGGGGCGGCAGGGCTCGGGCTCGAGGCAGAGCAGCCGCTGCAGCAGCGAGAAGTCGGGGGGCTGCCCCTCCAGGAACAGCGGCTCCATCGCCCCCCTCCCCCCCGCGCCGCCGCCCCCCCCCGCCCTAAAACGGCTCCAGCTGCGCGGGGGCGGGGTCAGCGGGGAGGGACCCCGGGGGCGGGACCCCCCCCCCGAGGGGAGCAGGACCCCCCCTGGGGGAAGCGGGGACCCCCCAGGACAGGGCAAGACCCCCCTGGGGGGGGGGGGCAGGACCCCCGGGGGGAGCAGGGACCCCCAGAGTGCAGCAGGACCCCCTCTGGGGGAAGCGAGGACCCCCCAGGACAGGGCAGGACCCCCGGGGGGAGCAGGGACCCCCCAGAGTGCAGCAAGCCCCCCCGGGGGAGTAGGGACCCCCTGAGTGGGGCAGGACACGCCCCCCCCCCGGAAAGGGCGGGGACCCCAGGAATGGGGCAGGACCCCCCCAGGACAGGGCAGAGACCCCCAGGGTGGGGCAGGACCCCCTTATGTTACACGCCCCCCCCAGATGGGTCAGCACGGGGAGGGCCGCGTCTCACACACCCTCTGAGCCCCCCAGCCTCTGCCCAGAGCCCCCCAGCCAGGGGGGGTTTAATCCCAAACGGCGCCCCCCCCCCCCCCCCCAAAAAAAAAGACCCCCAGCACCGCTCAGACGAGATTTATTATTAACAACCTGCAACGCTCATTATCCCAAATCCAGAGCCCCCATCATGGCGGGGGGGGGGGGCCCGGTGTGTCGTCCCCCCCCCCAAGATCTGCTCCCCCCACTCTGCCATCAGTGTCCAGCATCTTTTGAGGGGGGGTCCCGCACCCCTGAGGGGCTGTATCCTGATGAGAGGGGGGGTTGTCCCGCTTGTGGGGGCTGTATCCTCATGGGGGGGAGGTGGGTGTCATCCTTGGGGGGGGTCATCCTTTGGGGGGGGGTCGTCGTCGTCCCCATCAGTGGGTTTTGGGGACGTGGCCGTCCACGTAGAAGTTGCGGGTGACCTTGGGCAGGATGAGGGGGGGGTCGTGTCCCACTTGTGGGGGCTGTATCCTCGTGGGGGGGGTGTCAGCCTTTGGGGGGGGGTCAGCCTTTGGGGGGGTCCCCCCCCCGCCGTCAGTGGGGTTTGGGGACGTGGCCGTCCACGTAGAAGTTGCGGGTGACCTTGGGCAGGACGAAGTGAGCCCCCTCCAGCTCCGGCCCCAGCAGGATCTGGCAGCTCAGGCGGGAATTTTCCTGGAGCAGGGGGGCCTGATCCAGCAGGTCGTCTTCCCTGGGGGGGGAGGGGACACACAAATGTACCGGGGGGGGGGCTGGGGGGGGGCTCACGGGGCCATACCGGGGAGGGTGGGGGGCTCAGAGGGGCTGTGGAGCAGGTCAAGGGCGTGGGGTGGTGTTGGGAGGCTGGGAGGGGGATTGGGGGGGTCTGGGGGGGTCGTTGGGGGGTCTGGGGGTGGGTCAGGGCTTTTGGGGGGGGGGCTCACAGGGCCATAGCAGGGAGGGTGGGGGGCTCAGAGGGGCTGTGAAGCAAGTCAAGGGCGTGGGGGGGATCGGGAGGCTGGGGGGGGGAGATGGGGGAGCTCGGGGAGGGGTCTGGGGGGGGTCGGGGGTTTTGGGGGGGTCAGGGTGGTCCCTGGGGGGATCAGGGGCAGCTCCTGGAGAGGGGTGTCAAGAATTCCTGGGGGGGGGATCAGGGGTCTGGGGGTGCCTAGAGGGCGCAGGGGATTGGGGGGGGGCCGGGGGGGGCCGGGGGGGCCGTTACCGCTCGTCGGGGGCCGGGAGCCGCTCGAGGTGGGGGGCGCTGACGTAGACGTGGCAGGTGGAACAGGCCAGGGAGGCCTCACAGGCGCCTGCGGGACCCCCCCAGCACGGGGACCCCCCCCCCAAATCAGCACCGGGACCCCCCTGGTGCCTCCCCCCCCCCCCCAGCTCCAGCCCATGACACCCCAACCCCGCTGTCCCCCAGTGCCCACCCCACGGTGTTCTCCCCCGGGACGCCCCCAGCCCCGGTGCCCCCCCGTGCCGGTACCCCCCCTCCATCCCGTGCCCCTCCCAGTCCCGGTACTCACCGGTACCCACCGGGACCCGCCCCCAGACCCGGGACCCCCAACCTCCGATGCCCCCCCGGTACCTCCCCCCTCCAGCCCCGGTACCCTCCCCCCCCACACGCCCCGGTACCCCCGGTACCCCTCCCCCCCCCCGTGCCGGTGCCCCCCCGGTAGCCCCGGTACCCTCCCCCCCCCACACGCCCCGGTACCCCCGGTACCCCTCCCCCCCCCCGTGCCAGTGCCCCCCCGGTAGCCCCGGTACCCTCCCCCCCCCACACGCCCCGGTACCCCTCCCCCCCCCCCCCTCCAGCCACCCCCTCCCCCCGTGCCGGTGCCCACCCTCCAGCTCCAGCCCGTGGCGCTGCGCGAGCCGCAGGACGTTGTCGCCGACGCGGCCCCGCACCGGCACGTGCCGCCCCTCCCGGTCTACGAAGACGACGTTCACCCTGCGGGCGGGGCGGGGAGAGGAAGAGAACGGACACACCGGCAGCGGGAATCAGCACGGGACCGCCTCACCCCCACCCCCCTCCACCCTCCCTCCGGTGCCCCCCGGGACCCACACGGCGCCGTCCGGTTCCTCCGCCGCGGTCCCGCAGCTCCGCGCCCCCCGCGCCGCCCCCCGCAGCAGCCGCCGCCGCACGAAGCCGCCGCCGGCCGCCGCCCTGGAGGCCGCCATGATGGGCCCCACGTGACCGCCGCCACGTGACCCCACCCGCCCCGCCCGGAACCGCGCCGGTCCTAGTGCCCGCCCGCCCCGGCGCCTGTCCTAACGGTGCCTGGGGGATACAGGGGTCCCCTCACACTGGGGGGGGGGGGGGGGCGCATTAAACGCCCCGGGGGTGTACAGGGGGGTCTCCTCGCACTGCAGGGTGGGGGGGGGATTAAACTCCTGGGGGGGGGTCAGGGGTCCCCTCCCAACGCCGGGGGGATACAGAGGGTCTCCTCGCACGAGGGGGGGGGCCCCAAGATCCCCTGGGTGGGGGTACAGGGGGTCTCCTCACCGGGGGGGGGGGTGTGCAGGGGTGGTACAGGGCTACCCTAAAATTGGGAGGGGGCGGGTGTCAAGATGAAGGAGGACCCCTCTAACGGGAGGGGGGTTTGTTGCACAAAGAGGGGGGGTTAGGGGACCCCTCTACTGGGGGGGCTCTATGCATGAAGCTGGAGGACCCAGGGGACTGCTGTAAGGGGGGGGGGGGTGTATGGGCTTGCACGAGGAGGGGGCACAGAGGATCCCCAAACTGGGGGGGGTACCCCACAGATGGAAGAGGGGGGACATCAACCCCTAATGGGGGGGGGGACATGACACCCAGACCTTCCCCCCCTGCTTGGCCATACTGGGGGCGGGGGGGGGGAGGGAGAAATTCGAGAGGGGGGCACGTAGGATGGGGGGACCCCCCCCAATTGGGGGGGCAGCTTTATTAGGGTTAACGATAGCGCAGCAAGCATAATCAAAACGGGGAGGGGAGAGGCGATATAAATATAGCTTTACTTTGGGGAGGGGGAGGGGCTGGGGGGGTGGGGACAGACCCCCCCCCATACAGCAAACCAGACAGCATCGACAGTAGAAACAGGGCAACAACTTGAAACCCAGGACACCCCCCCCCCCCAAATAAAAAGAGGGAGGGAAGAGAAAGGGGGGGGGGACGACACCCCCCTCCAAAAGCGCCTGCTGGGGGGTGCGACCCCCCCCCCCAGGCAAGGGGGGGGGGGGGGGAAGGCGGTAACCAACCTCCCCCCCCAGCCGGGAACGGAGGAACCTTTTTTTTTTTTTCCTTTTTTTTTAAAAAAAAAAGGCAATAAAAACGAGCGTTAAAGTAAAAAGGCAACTTTTACCCCAAACGAAGTGTAAAATCTCGGCAGCTCCAGTCGTTAAAAAAAAGAAAATAAAATAAAAACACCAAAAAAAAAAAATTAACCCCCACCCCAGTGAAATGTTGAGGAAGGGAGGGGGGGAGGGGCGAGGTGCCCAGCTCAACCCGGACACCCCCCCCAGGAGGGGAGTATGGGGCTGGGGGTGGGGTGTCCCTGTGTCCGCCCCCCCCCCAGGGCTGGGGACCCCCCCCAAGTTGTTCACCCCAAGCAGCAGGTTAAGGCGGGGAGCGCGTGTTTGGGGGACACACACACACGACACGCGGCTCCCAGTTACTGCTCTGGGATGGGGGGGGGGTATACTGGATATGGCTGGGGGGGGGGCTTACGGCTCTGCAACAGCCCCCCCCCCCATCCCAATCCCCTGGGGGTCCCATCCTTGGAAACCCCTTGAAAAATCAATCAGAACAGAACGTTAAAAAACAAAAAAACAAAACCACAAACATTTGTACATGATTTACAAGGGGGGAGGGGCTGGGATTTTTTTTTTTGGGGGGGGGGGGGGGGCGGGGGGCGTTAAAATATCCTTTCCGCTTCAGGTAGGAGTCGGCGTAGTGCCCCCCCAGCCCCTGGGAGTGCTGCCCCACGTAGCACCCCTCGGGGCTGGGCTCGGGGGAGGGCAGGAGGTGGGAGAAGGCTCGTTTCTGCCCCCCCACCGGGGTCTGCAAGAGAAAAAAAAAAAAAGAAAGAAAAAATGGGGGGGGCGGGGCGTCAACGGGGGGGTTGGGGGGGGTCTGGGTGGAGGAGGGGGGGGGGGGTCTTACCTTTGAGTGGGAGCTGTGCGAGTGGCTGGGGGGTCCCAAGGTGAGGACGGTGTCGGTGGAGCCTGGAGGCATCCCGACGGCCTGGGGGGGGGCGGGGGGGCAAATTAAAGGGGGGGTCTGCGCAATGGCGGGGGGGTCCCCCTGATTTTTTTTAAGGGGGGGGGGTCTCACCTTGTTGAGGTGACTCTGCTTGAGCCCAGCCTGAAGGCCACTGGTGAAGTAGGAACTGGGGGATCCTGAGTAAAAGGGGGGCAAGGGGGGGCCCAACCCCCCCCGCTCAAACCCCGGGGAGGGGGAGAGCTGCAAGGGGAAGGGGTGACAATCAGGGACCCCCAAATTGAGGGGGGGAGCCCAAATTACCCGCTACCCCCCCCTCAAGGTGCTGAGGGGGTGCTTTGTACCTTGTGCCTGCTGTGCCCGAAGCCCCCCAGGATGGGGCCCGCGTGGTCTCGCGCCTGCGGGTAAATCCGGGACCCCAAATCCTTCCGGGGGGGGGGCGGGGGGAGAGAAAAAGGGGAGCTGGAGGGGGCGCCCCCGCTCCACTCCCCTCCCCCCCCCCAAATCCTTCTGACCCTCCCCCTCCCCCCCCCCCAAATCTCAGCCCCCCCCAGGCACCCACCGGCTGGTAGTCAAAGGCGTAGCCCTCGGGCGAGGGGAGGAGCGGCTCGGCCAGGGGGGGCTGAGAAATCCGGGGGGGGGTCGGGACACCCCCCAAAACGCCGCCCTTCAGGTTAAACCCTTTGTTGGCACCTAAAAATGAGAAAAATTAGGGGGGGGGGAGAAACCACCCCAAAACGCCCCTTTTTTTGGCTGGGGGGGGGAACCCCCACCCCAAAACGCCCCTTTTTTTGGCTGGGGGGCGGAAAAACCCACCCCAAAACGCCCCTTTTTTTGGCTGGGGGGCGGAAAAACCCACCCCAAAACGCCCCTTTTTTTGGCTGGGGGGGGCCCCCCCCCCAAACACCCCTTTTGGTTTTTTTGAGGGGGGGGCTCACCTCCCAGGCTGTTTGCCGGCAAGAGGCTGTGCAGGTTCAGGTAGGGGTTGAGGGGAATCTTGAAATCTTTGGGGGGCTCCCCCAGGAGTGAGACCTGCGGGAGAAACACTCCGGGGGCTCAGCCGGCTCCAAGGGGGGGGGGGGCAGGTACCCCCAAATCCTGGCCCCCCCCCCTCCCCGTGCCAGGAGGGGGTGGGGGGTCCTTACCCCCGAGGCGGGGGGTCCGTTCTCGCTGGGTTTGGGTTTTTGGAGGTTGCTGATGACGGAGCCCAGGAGGGAGGTGCTGAGCCCCTGCAGTGCCGGGGGGGGCACGGGCTGGGGGGGGGGCACGGGCTGGGGGGGGGGCAGTTGAGGTACTTGCCCCCCCAACACGGAATTTTCCCGATCGACCCCCACCGGTGCCAGGAAAGAAGCCAGCGGGACGGTCCCGGAAGGCAGCATCGGGGATTTGACGTGGCCCTGCGCCAGTCCCCGGGCAGGGGGCCGCCTGGGGGGGCAGGGGGAGGTGGGTGTCACCCCCCCGGCCCCCCCCACCTGCAGTTCCGCCCTTCCCCCCCCAGCCATCTCACCCCAGTGCCCCCCCCCAGCCCCGGCATCCCCCTGTGCCCCCCCCCAGCCCCAGACCCCCCCAGCGGGCCCCCCCCCCGCTCCAGTCCGTGCCCCCCCCCGCGGTGTCCCCCCCAGCCCCAGCTTCAGCCCATGGCCCCCCCAGTACCACCCCCCAGCTTCAGCCCAGTGCCCCCCCTCCAGCTCCAGCCTGTGATCCCCCCAGTGTCCCCCCCACCAGCTTCAGCCCACGGCCCCCCCCAGTGCTCCCCCATGCCCCCCCTCCAGCTCCAGCCCGTGCCCCCCCTCCCCCCAAACCCACAAGCAGGACCCCCCCTCTGCTCCTCCCACCTACCTGGGGGAGACCTACGTGGCTCCCCCGCTCCCTGCCCCCCCCCCCCCCCCCCCATCCGTGAGCCCCGGAGCCCCCCCCGCACGTACCGGCGAGCTCTCCCAGGAGCGGGGTGGGGGGCTGCGCCGGCGCGCTGGCCAGAGCCAGGGGGCCGTGGGGGAGGGAGCTCAGCGGCGAGTCGCCCAGGATTCCCGGTTTCTGCCAAAAATAACGGGAAATTTCCCGTCGCGTCAAGTGCCGGCCCCGATTCGATACGGCGGGAATACCGGCGGGATGGGGGCGGCGCGACGGGCAACCGGACGGCGGCTGTTGGCACATGGTGGCCGCTGGCACGGCACGGCACGGCACCGGCAACTGCCGCCACCACCCAATACCGGGAACGGCACCGGGGAGATGCTCCCCGCCACGGCTCCGCACCAAACCTGGCCCAAACTGGTCCCAGTTTGGCTGGAAGGAGCCACCCCCCCCTCCCGCCCCGTGCCGAAATCCTCTGCCGGGGCGGGAAAGGGTTATCCCCGCCGGTGGGGTGGGGGGTCCCTTTTTTTTTTTTTTTTACACCCCAGGGTGACACCCCCCCACCCCCAAGTTCGGCACCGGGACTGTGTCACCGAGTCGGAGCACCGGAGCGGAGCGTCTCCAGGATCCAACCCGCTTCTCCCAGTTGCTCCGGTGTTACTGGAGTGACTGGTGGGACCACCAGTCTGGTTTCTGTGTTCCCCAAGTGGGAAATGACGGATCTGGGGGAGGCACCGGGGGGTCCCGGCACTCCGGCTCGGCACACGCAGCCCGGGACGGCGCCGGCTGCCTCCGCCCGCTCCCGCGGGAATTCCCAAAAAATCCCTCCCGGGGCAGCGGGAAAGAGTGGAAAATATATATAAAAATATATATGTAAGAAAATTTATAAAAAAATAAAATCACTGGAGGGGAGGGAAGGGGGGCTGGGGAGGCGGGGGGCTGCGGCAGGGAGCCTGGATCCTTTTCCTTCTCCAGGAACATCCCGGGAAGCGCGAGAGCCGGAGCGGAGGCAGGGAACGCACGGAACGGCCGCGGCGCTGGGTTCGGGAGACCCCCGCGGGACCCGGAGCCGAGGGATTTGGTTTCCGAGGGATTTGGTTTCCGAGGGATTTGGTTTCCGAGGGATTTGGTTTTTCATGGAAGTCAGGAAAGAGCACAAGGCTTCCGGGAATGCTGAGTGCCAGAACTGGCACCGGGAACGCCGGGTGTTAGAACTGGCTCCGGGAATGCCGGGTGCCAGAACTGGTTCCGGGAATGCCGGGTGCCGGAATTGGCACTGGGAACACTGGGTGTTAGAACCAGCTCTGGGAACACCGGGGGCCAGAACTGGCACTGGGAACACTGGGTGTTAGAACCGGCTCCGGGAACACTGGGGGCTGGAATTGGCTCCGGGAACACCGGGGGCCAGAATTGGCACTGGGAACACTGGGTGTTAGAACCGGCTCTGGGAACACCAGGGGCCAGAACCAGTTCTGGGAACACTGGGGGCCAGAATTGGTACTGGGAACGCTGGGTGTTAGAACCGGCTCTGGGAACACCGGGGGCCAGAACTGGCACTGGGAACACTGGGTGTTAGAACCGGCTCCGGGAACACCGGGGGCCAGAATTGGCACTGGGAACGCTGGGGGCCAGAACTGGTTCCAGGAATGCCGGGTGCTGGAATTGGCCCTGGGAACACCGGGTGTTAGAACCGTCTCCGGGAATGCCGGGGGCCGGAATTGGCACCAGGAACCAGAACCGGCTCCGGGAACACCGGGGGCCAGAACCGGCTCCGGGAGCGCCGGACGGCAGAATTCCCGCCGAATTCCCACCTACCTGCTGCGCTTGGGTTTGGTTCTGCAGCGCCAGTTGGAGCAGAGCGGTGGAAAGGGCCGGGTTGGCCACCAGCGGCATGGAGGGAGCGGCGCCCAGGATTCCTGGAGGGAAAGAGGAGAATCCCGAGGGAACAGCCGGACGCAGGGGGGGACGATCCCCGCCGCGGGCTCCGCTCCGTGTTCGGCCTTACCCTGTTTTCCTCCGACGGCCCCATGGAGCAGCGGGTTCAGCAGCAGCTGGAGGGAAGCGGGATTTCCCAAACTGCTGAGGATTTGGAGGATATTTGGCTCGGGAAGGAGCCCTTTCCCGCGGTTCAGCGCCTTGCAAAACCAAAAAGGAGGCGAAACCCCAAAATAAACTAATTTCCAGGCTTTTCTATGCAACAGGCGACCCTGAATTTGCCCTTATTCGCCCCAACCCAGCCAGATCCCGGCTCCCAGCGAGATCCTCGCAGGATTTTGGGGAGCCAGGCAGGGAGGAACCAACCACCCCATCCCTAGGGATAACAGGAGCCAGGGCGCAGCGGCAGCCACGCCGTTGGCCGGCACCGTTGGTGGCTACGCCGTCTGCGGTCCTGCCGGCGCGGCACCTGCCATGCAAAGCTCCTGGTTGTTTTTTTTTTTTATTATTTTTTTCCCCCAAAATCCCAAAGGCTGTGGGCTTTCAGCGCCAACCGGCATTCCGGTTTGGAATTTCACGGCATCCCGCAGGAACACCGGAGCAAGGAGGGGGGATCTGTGCCGCGCAAGCGCCGACGTGCCCAGAAGCCGGAGCTACAGGGCGACAGACGGGCGCTCGGTAGGGGATCCGATGGGAAACGTTCCAGGACGGGCTGCTCCAGGCTGGATACCGGATCTCGGGAATCTGGCAGCGCGGAGGAGGAGGAGGAGGAGGGGGAGGGGGAGGGGGAGGAGGCAGCAGCTCACCGTCGCCTGCGCAGCGATGAGGGCGGCCAACATGCTGCGGCCGGGAGGGCCGGGAGCGCAGAAGGACACGCGGACGTGGTTCCCGGCGAGCGGCACGCCGTCGGTGCTCTGCTGCACCAGTTCCGCCAGTTCCGGCGACTCGTACTCCAGGACGGCGAAGCCCTTGAGCTGCCCATCCTGCCCGTAGGCCAGCTGGGGGGGGAGGGGGACAGCCAGAGCCTGAGCGCGGTGGGGAGGGGGAAGCGGCGCCAGCAACAGCCGGGAGACCCTCGGTGCCACTAGGGAGCCGTGGCACCCCCGGGGGCTGCACTTTGCAGGCTGGGGACCCCCCCATGAGCTCAAAGACCCCGGGGAGGCTGCACCCCAAAATCTGCTGCTGACATGGAGCTGTGGGACCACCTGTGACCTCCACAAAGACCCCAGGGAGGCTTGCACCCCCAAATCTGCCGCTGATACGGAGCGTGGACCCCCTGTGAGCTCAAAGACAACCCCGGGGAGGCTGCACCCCCAAATCCACCACCGATACAGAGCCATGGGACCCCCCATGAGCTCAAAGACCCCGGGGAGGCTGCACCCCCAAATCTGCTGCTGACATGGAGCTGTGGGACCCCCCTGTGACCTCAACAAAGACCCCGGGGAGGCTGCACCCCCAAATCCACCACCGATACAGAGCTGTGTGCCCCCCGTGACCTCCACAAAGACCCTGGGGAGGCCGCCCCCACCCCAATCCCCCCCCCCTCCCCCCCCTCTACCTGGCAAAACGTGGGGGCGCAGGTGGCGGAGAAGACCTGCCGCAGCTCCTCGCGGTCGGCGTAGCTGTGGGGCAGCTTGTCGACGCACAAACACTTGGAATGGAGAAGCTCCAACGTCAACTGGTTGACGTCCGTCCAGTGGACGTAGAGCGTCCGCGTTGCCCAGACTGCTTCCCCAGCAGATCCGACTTGGCTCGGGCCGCCGAATCCTTTTCATATATTCCCACAAATCCGTACCCTTTGGAATGTCCCGTTTTTTTCGCTGTACACCAGGAAACAACCGTTCCAGGTTGCCGAAAGGGCGGACCAGCTCCTCGAATTGCTGCTGGGTGTAGAGCTGGGGGAGGTTGGCGATACACAGGAGAGCGTCCGTGGGCTGCAGCTGCACCGAAATCTCCTTCTCCCGCAGTTTAGTCCGGTGGAATTTTTGGATGGCCGATTCCGCCTGCTCCCCGTTGAGCAAGGTGACGAACGCTGCGGGATGAGAGCCGGGAGGGAAGGGTGAGGCTGCGCCGCCCCCCTGACACCCCAAAACAGTGAAGCTGCATCGGGGGCTTGGCGAGGGGAGGGGTTAAACACCGGCTGAGCAGGGGTAAAATTCACCCCCTCGGGGAGCTGGAAGCCCCCAGGAGCTGGAGGGAAGGTCTTGGTGAGCACCAGCCGGTGAAATCCCACCGTCCTGGGTGAAATCCCACCGTCCCGGGTGAAATCCCACCGTCCCGGGTGAAATCCCACCGTCCCGGGTGAAATCCCACCGTCCCGGGTGAAATCCCACCAGAGGGAAGGTCTTGGTGAGCACCAGCCGGTGAAATCCCAGTGTCCTGGGTTAAATCCCAGCATCCCGGGTTAAATCCCAGCATTCTCCGTGAGGCCTCGTGCAAGTTGGTGCTGTCCCCAAGCTCCGAGGAGGCAGCGGGGACAGGGACGAAGCCCCCAGCCCCCCCTGCTGTCTAAAGAACCTCCCACCGCTTTTCCTCCCCCCAAATCCTGGGTTTGGGGTTGGTTTTTGGGGGGGGGATAAGGCTGGTGGGCACAACCCCCTCCCCGAGGGGCTGGATTGAACCCCCTCGCTCAGAACCCCCCCCCGGGGGTTTGGAAGGTGATGGAAATCCTGAAAAACACCCCCAGCCCCCACCCCGGGGGGTGGTTTAAAATCCTCAGGTTGAATTTTTGGTGTGCCGAAAGCCAGGCACTGCGGCCGAGCGCAGCGGGAAAGGGACGTAGAACGTGGTGTTGGTTTTTCCTAACGGGATACCTGGCAGGAAAAGTCACCGAATGTGGCCCTGGGGGGTGCTGAGCCTGGCTGCGGCGCTGGATTCAGCACGGGGAGTCACCGGAGACGCAGCCGCGAGAGCAGCTTACTCACCAGTCCCTTTGTATTTGTCCACAAAGCAGTATTTCAGCTCGTAGTCGCTCAGCAGATCGTGGACTTCCTGGATAAACAGGGGGGGGAAAAAAAAGGAAGGGCGAAGGGGGGGAGAAAAAAAAGGAAGGGCGAAGGGGGGGAGAAAAAAAAGGAAGGGCGAAGGGGGGGAGAAAAAAAAGGAAGGGCGAAGGGGGGGAGAAAAAAAGGAAGGGCGAAGGGGGGGAGAAAAAAAAAGGAAGGGCGAAGGGGGGGAGAAAAAAAAAGGAAGGGCGAAGGGGGGGAGAAAAAAAAGGAAGGGCGAAGGGGGGGAGAAAAAAAAGGAAGGGCGAAGGGGGGGGAAAAAAA
Source organism: Falco rusticolus (assembly GCF_015220075.1). Lineage (NCBI taxonomy): Eukaryota > Metazoa > Chordata > Aves > Falconiformes > Falconidae > Falco > Falco rusticolus. The sequence continues at coordinate 1,067 of NW_023618221.1, read as the reverse complement.
AGGAAGGGCGAAGGGGGGGTGAAAAAAAGGGAAGGCGAAGGGGGGGGAAAAAAAAAGGAAGGGCGAAGGGGGGGGAAAAAAAAGGAAGGGCGAAGGGGGGGAAAAAAAAGGAAGGGCGAAGGGGGGGGAAAAAAAAGGAAGGGCGAAGGGGGGGGAAAAAAAAGGAAGGGCGAAGGGGGGGAGAAAAAAAAGGAAGGGCGAAGGGGGGGAAAAAAAAGGAAGGGCGAAGGGGGGGAAAAAAAAGGAAGGGCGAAGGGGGGAAAAAATGGAAGAGAGAAGGGGGGAAAAAATGGAAGAGAGAAGGGGGGAAAAAATGGAAGAGCGAAGGGGGGAAAAAAAGGGAGCGAAGGGCGGGGGGAAAAAGAGGAGGCGCGAAGGGGGAAAAAAGAGGAAGAGCGAAGGGGGGGAAAAAGAGGAAGAGCGAAGGGGGGAAAAAGGGAAGAGCGAAGGGGGGGAAAAAGGAGGAAGAGCGAAGGGGGGGAAAAAGGAGGAAGAGCGAAGGGGGGGAAAAAGGAGGAAGAGCGAAGGGGGGGAAAAAGGAGGAAGAGCGAAGGGGGGGGAAAAAGGAGGAAGAGCGAAGGGGGGGAAAAAAGGAGAGAGCGAAGGGGGGGAAAAAGAGGAAGAGCGAAGGGGGGGGAAAAAGGAGGAAGAGCGAAGGGGGGGGAAAAGGAGGAAGAGCGAAGGGGGGAAAAAGGAGGAAGAGCGAAGGGGGGGAAAAGGAGGAAGAGCGAAGGGGGGAAAAAAGGAAGAGCGAAGGGGGGGAAAAAGGAAGAGCGAAGGGGGGGAAAAAGGAAGAGCGAAGGGGAAAAAGGAGGAGAGCGAAGGGGGGGAAAAAGGAGGAAGAGCGAAGGGGGGGGAAAAAGGAGGAAGAGCGAAGGGGGGGAAAAGGAGGAAGAGCGAAGGGGGGGAAAAAGGAGGAAGAGCGAAGGGGGGGAAAAAGGAGGAAGAGCGAAGGGGGGAAAAAAGGAGGAAGAGCGAAGGGGGGGGAAAAAGGAGGAAGAGCGAAGGGGGGAAAAAGGAGGAAGAGCGAAGGGGGGGAAAAAGGAGGAAGAGCGAAGGGGGGGAAA
>NW_023618220.1:0-21534 GCF_015220075.1 Falco rusticolus | reverse complement strand
CCACAGCCCGTCCCAGGCCACCACAGCCCACCACAGACTGTCCCAGCCGACCACAGATTATCCCATCCCACCACAACGCGTCCGAGCCCATCCCAGCCCACAACAGCCCACCACGGCCCACCATAATTCACAACGGCCCGCCAGACCCCACCACAGCCTGTCACAGGCCATCCCAGACCGCCACAGCCCGTCTTGGCACGCCACAGCACATCCAAGACTGCCACAGCCGGTCCCAGCCCACCACAGCCCGTCCCAGCCAACCACACCTTATCCCAGCCCACCACAGCCCGTCCAAGACAGCCACAGCCCGTCCCAGCCCACCACAGCCCACCACTGCCCACCACGGCACGCCACGGCCCACCACTGCCCGCCACGGCCCAACAGGGCCCGCCACGGCCCGTCACAGCCCGTCCCAGCCCGCCACAGCCCACCACAGCCCGCCAAAGCCCGTCCCAGCCTACCACAGCTTATCCCAGCCCGCCAAAGCCCATCCCAACCCGTCCCAGGCCACCACAGCCTGTCACAGCTCAACAAAGCCCGTCCCAGCTCACCACAGCCCGTCCCAGCCCACCACGGCCCACCACGGCCCACCACTGCTAGCCACGGCCCATTACTACGCCGCCACGGGCCGTCACGGCACGCCACGGCCCAACACGGCCCACCACGGCCCGTCACAGCCCATCCGAGCCCGCCACAGCCTACCACAGCCCGCCAAAGCCCGTCCCAGCCTACCACAGCTTATCCCAGCCCACCACAGCCCATCACAGCCCACCACAGCTCGTCCCAGCCCACCACAGCCCATCCCAGCCCATCACAGATGGTCCCAGCCCACCACAGCCCACCACAGCCCGTCCCAGGTCACCACAGCCCGTCCCAGCCCACCACGGCCCACCACGGCCCAACAGGGCCCACCACGGCCCGTCCCAGCCCGCCACAGAGTGTCCCAACCCGCCAAACCCCATCCCAGCCCGCCACAGCCCGTCCCAGCCCGCCACAGCCCGCCCCAGCCCGCCACAGCCAGTCCCAGGTTACCACAGCCCACCATAGCCCACCACGGCCCACCAGGGCCCACCAGGGCCCACCAGGGCCCACCACGGCCCACCACGGCCCACCAGGGCCCACCACGGCCCACCACGGCCCACCACGGCCCACCACGGACCACCACGGACCACCACGGACCACCACGCCCCGCCACCGCCCACCACGGCCTGCCACGGCCCAACACGGCCCACCACGGCCCACCACGTTTCACCAGACCCCACCACATCCCGTCACAGGCCGTCCCAGACCGCCACAGCCCGTCTTGGCACGCCACAGCCCATCCAAGACCGCCACAGCCCGTCACAGCCCACCACAGCCCGTCCCAGCCCACCACAGCCCGTCCCAGCCCACCACAGCCCACCACAGCTTGTCCCAGCCCACCACAGCCCACCAAGACTGTCCCAGCCCACCACAGCTTATCCCATCCCACCACAGCCCGTCCCAGCCCGTCCAAGCCCACTGCAGCCCACCATGGCCCGCCATGGCCCACCACATCCCGCCACGGCCCACCACAGCCCACCACTGCCCGTCCTGGCCCGCCACAGCCCGTCACAGGCCGCCACAGCCCGTCTTGGCATGCCACAGCCCGTCCAAGACCGCCACAGCCAGTCCCAGCCCACCACAGACCACCACAGCCCGTCCCAGCCCACCACACCTTATCCCAGCCCGTCCCAGCCAACCACAGCCCACCACGTCCCACCACAGCCCACCACTGCCCGTCCCTGCCCGCCACGGCCCACCACAGCCCACCAGTGCCCGTCCATGCCCGCCACAGACCACCCTGACCCGTCACGGACTACCACGGCCCGCCACACCTTGCCAGAGCCCACCACGGCCCGTCAAAGCCTGTCCCAGCCCGCCACAGCCCGCCACAACCCGTCTCGGCCCGTCCCGGCCCGCCACGGCCTACCCTGGCCCGCCACGCCCCGTCCCAGCCCGTCCCAGCCCGTCCCGGCCCGGCCCGGCCCACCACGGCCCACCACGGCCCGCCACGGCCCACCACGGCCCAGCCACGGCCCACCACGGCCCGCCACGGCCTACCCTGGCCCGCCACGGCCTACCCTGGCCCGCCACGCCTTGCCAGAGCCCACCACGGCCCATCACAGCCCGTCCCAGCCCACCAAAGCCCACCACAGCCCTCCACAGCACGTCCCAACCCGTCCCAGCCCACCACAGCCCGTCCCTGCCCGCCATGGCCCACCACGGCCCGCCAGAGCCCACCCAGGCCCGCCACGGCCCACCACAGCCCACCCCTTTCCCATCCCGGCCCAAAACGACCCACCACGATCCACCACAGCCCACCACAGCCCACCACAGTTCACCACGGCCCATCCCAGCCCACCACAGCCCGTCCCAGCCCGTCCCACAGCCCGTCCCAGGCCGTCCCACAGCCCATTGCAGCACATCACAGCTCGTTCCAGACCACCAGAGCCCGTCCCAGCCCACCTCAAGCTCACCAGAACCCACCACAGCCCACCACAGCCCGTCCCAGACCACCACGGCCCACCACAGCCCGTCCCAGCCCACCAGAACCCGTCCCAGCCTGTCCCAGCCCACCACAGCCCGTCCCAGACCACCAGAACCCGTCCCAGCCCGTCCCAGACCACCACAGCCCGTCCCGGCCCACCGCAGACCGTCCCAGCCCGCCCCGGCCCACCGCAGACCGTCCCGGCCCGCCCCGGCCCGCCCCGGCCCACCACGGCTCGTACCAGACCACCACGGCCCGTCCCAGCCCGTCCCGGCACACCGCGGCCCGCCTCAACACGTCCCATCCCACCACGGCCCATCCCGGCCCACCACGGCCCGGCCCATCCACGGCCCCGACCACCAGAACCCGTCCCAGCCCACCACAGCCCGTCTCAAGCTCACCAGAACCCACCACGGCCCGGCCCACCTGTGTTAGGAACAGTATCTCACCTTCTTGATGTTGGCACCTCCTTTCGCTATGATGTTCTTGTGGAACTGTTTGCAGATGGGGACAGAAATAGAAAAGCTGTTTTCAACCTAAGGGAGAAAGGAAGGGAGACATGAAGTTTACACTGTCGTGGCAAGGGAGGCCCGACTTCAGGAGCTCTGATAAACGAGCTTTTGAAAACAGGCTTAGACCCAAGGAAGTTCTCTATACGAGGGACTTTTGTAAGACTAAACAAAGGCAAGGACGTTCCCCTATAGCCTTCCCATAACAGGTACTATCCCCCTGCCTCCATTCAGCCAAAACAGCGCCGACAGCTCCCTCCTCTTGAGGTGTTTTAGCTCTACCCAAGCCAGTAGAGCTCTGCTTTGCCCCAGGGTTATCCAGGCACGTAGGAGGGAAGAGCAGGCAGAAGACCTCCTTACCAGGTCTGCCACCATCTTTTGCATGTACTCGGTGCACTTCTCCACCTCGTTTTTGGGACCTCGGAGTTGGACGATGTCACTCTTGTGTGCAGGGTCTGCGAAGCTGATGATAACCTGCAGGAGCGGTCATTTCTAGTTAGCTCAAGCAAAAGCAAGAACCCTTGTGTCAGACACATGCAAAGGTTGGGGGGATCCTACTCATGCCCTTTTCCCATTCAGAAAAGGGGAACCGTGTTAGCGGCCTCTGGCTAAAAGAACTATCTTCTCAGACACTTGCGCTACAGAGCCACTAAAGTTACGACTTCTGTGACGACAGGCCTACTACCCATGTAGGAAATAACCCCTCTGGATTCCTCCTCTCCTACAAAGCCTTACCTCTGGGAATTGCTCCCGGATTTCCCAGACCCGCTCAGCCTTCTGCCCAATGATGGTCCGGTGGAATTTCTGCTCAACGATTAGGTCCGCAGCGTGTTCATTTTCCTGATGGGAACAGAGGGCACACTGAGTGTTCAGCCGGAGAGCCATCTACTTTGACTTAGCGGTTTGCTGCCCGACGGTTTACTTGCCAGCACTGTCCCTCTTTTCTCCAGACCAAATTCACTCTGCGTTGACAGAGAAGGGCTACCCGAGGGAACAGGGGAAGACATTTGTGAAGAGGAACTTGCACTTGTCATGAGATCCAAGTGCTCGGTGGGCAAGAAGGTGGGCTCGCACCAGAAGGTTACAAGGGAACACGAGAGCCCAAACCCTGCAGTCTCCCAAACATCACGTCCTACCCACTCACCATACGGGAAGCGAGTTCCAGCAGCTCTTTCTTGGCCTGTGGGACCCCCTGTGGGTCTCCTTCCATTCTGATCGGGTTGCTCTTCTCGTTGTCCGGGGGAATGCGCACAGACACCTTGTACAGATCCTTCATCCTGTTAACTTCGAGGCAAGGACTGTGGTGACGCCATCTGCTAGGCAAAGACCTGGAAGCAAGGCACCTTGATTATCACTGCTCAGAGGCTGTTGAGGAAGTAAAGCCGCCTCTGGGAAGGGCTCAGTGGGGTAGGGTTGAGACAGGGGAAATTGCCTCTTCCCCCTGGAGTTCAGTGAGAGCAGACCTGTGCCACACGAGAGCCTGTCCAAGTAAATACCGTGGCATCTACAGAGCCCATTGTTCCCTTGTCAGAGCGAGGCGTGTTTCTTCCCCAAACAGTATCACATTTAGAGCAGAGGACAATCGTTCCTTTCTACCCCAAACTCTTGGCTGGGGACACGTTGCAGTGCTATCAAACTAGCAGACCGCAACAAGGCTTTACCGTTGACCATATTCTACTGCCGGTGCTGTAGCGCCTTCCTCCAGAGGCCAGACCACACTGCTCCTCCTCCAGCTGACACCCTCTCCCACAAGCCACAGGGCTATTTAACCCCTTAGCGGGAACCAGCTACACCTGCACATCGTCCACGTCAATCAACCCACTGCCTCTGAGGCAAGGCCACAGCTGCGTGTTATCAATGCTAATCAACCCACCGCCTTCATTCCTCTACAGGGAGAAGCTCACCAAGCACATTTCCACCACCCACAACTGGCTGCTAAAATGTCATTCGCACAGAGAAGTAATTCCACTACTGTTCAGGCTCCCAAGGTACTTTCACACGTTAAAGCCATCGCAAGGCCTCACGGCCCATTTCTCTCCTTGTACCACCACCACTCCAGAAAAGCAGAGGAAACGTGATGGAGACAGCACACTGGGTGAGCTACAGAGCCCCTGATACCATCTACTAAACACGAAGAGTGTGAGCATGGGAAGGACTAGAAAGGCACTCCACTTACCGTTTAGCTGCGTTCTTGCCAATGAGGGGTCGGTGGAATTGGTGGTCAGCCTTGATTATTGCGTAATCCATGCCGTGGATCTAAAAATAATTATATTTTTATATCTATATCTTTATATGTATGTATGTACCTTATTATATATTATATTATATAGGGCCAGGTAGGACAGGCCACCGCTTCTGTCTCGTGCCCTAAGTAACTGCCTACTGCCAGTATTGGCACTGTCTCACCAGCGGTCAGCTACAAGCACTTCTGCTCTTAAGCAGAGCACAAGCATTCCTCTGCTTTGAGAAGAGAGCATTGTGCTCATGAAACATTGAAAAGACTCACTTCTATGCCTCTCCAGCTATAACCAAGAGAATCCTTCCTTCTCTGCACCAAAAAAATTAATGCTGACTTTTCAAGGATGCTATGGATGAGTTTCATAACCAAGGGGTGTCATCCACCTGCCACACAATTTGTCTCCTGCAAGTTCGATTAAGCATGCCAAGACATCCTATGGATGTGACAAACACCTCATCACCTCTGCTCTGTTGCCCCTTCTTCCCCCAGTTTCTTACTGGAACTAGTAACTCCAGCTCACCAGTTCCTTGAGCATGGCTTCAATCTGTTCCTGAGCCACATGCACATCTTCTGTAGGTCCTTCCAAAGTGATGTTATCCTCTCCTCCAGTGAATTTGATGTGAACCTTGAGGTGAAGGACAATGAATCTCTTCAGAATTTGCCAAGATCCAAGCCAGGCCAATGCTTTTGGTCAGGCCTACACCATCGATCCCTGCCACTGAGAGATGTGCTCCTTCCCAAAAAGCCCAGACCAAATCCCCACAATTTTACAAGTCAGAAACTTAACAATTTCGGCCATATGGCAGTGCCTAGAGCCCAAGGCTCTGGTGCCGTCCCGGTTTCTGCAAGGGCTTTGGAGAAGTTTACTCATCTAGCCTTTATCTAGATACCATCTAACTCCCCAGGGAGAAGCCTTGCTGCACTCGCCATTTCCAGGTATCCTACTACATCAGTTCTCAAAACAGCACCACATAAAGCTTCCTTGGAAGGGCTCAACCCATGACAATAACATAGGAGGAGCAGTGTTTGCAGCAGTAAAAGAGAGGGTTCCCTTGAACAGCAAAGATCTGTGTCATTTCCCCCTGGGTTTACCCACGCTAGAATACACCTCTCTCTTTCATGACGAGTGATCTGGACTAAACCTTTTTCTACGCCGGGGGTGCTAAGCTAACCAGCTCACCCATACCTTTGGCATCTGCTGAGTTATTTTGGCCAGGTTCTGTCCTTTCTTTCCAATAATGAAACGATGAAGCCAAGAGGGGGCAGAGACCGAGGAGACGGTAAAACTGTTGGCCTGAGAGACAGAAAAACAGAGAAGCTGTTTGATGGACAAACTGGAAGAGGCCTTCACAACAATTCAGTTCCAATTCCCATGCTGCACCTCCGGTATTGACTTCTAAGCTGCACCTCTAATGGCCCAAGAGAGAGCACCCCCGCTACACCTGTCAGTGCTCACAAATGGATCTTCATGGGACCTTCAAAGGAGGCCTAGCCCATCTTGTTAGTACCTTTGCATAGACGTCAGTCAATGCTTGCCCAAGTTTTTCAGAGGCTCGCCTCGCAGTATCACCGTCCCCGAGCTCCTGTCAGTGGCTGGGATCTCGACAGAGACTCCAGTCTTCTCCAAGATCTCCTGCAGGGAATTCCCCTTGGGGCCGATGACATACTTGTGCTGGGACTTCTTCACCTCCACTGCAAGAGTAGTAGTCTTCTTTTTCTGTAGGGGCAGAGACACTGAGGCATCAATCACAAGGGGGCGGGGAAGGACAAGAGCGACAGGAAGAGGCACAAGATGCAGTCAAACTCTGCACCCAGCAAAGAGCAAAGCCAAGCTGAGCACAGTGGCTCGGCAGCACCCTAGCACCCCTTGGACCCCTGCCTACAGAAAGCCTTGTGCTCAAAAATTCACAGGGCAAGTACAAAACTAGCATGCTGGGTCAAGCTCCCTGGGACACGGCATGCAAGAGACCACACACGCACACAGGCATGTCGTTGTCGTCGTCCCCGTCCCCCCGTTGGACAACAGGGTTCAACTCCCAGCCGTCTCCCAGGCAGTGCTGTGATGCAACACTGTGCAGGCTATAAGCCGATTGTTGAAATCCGGACTGGTACAAATACAGACCTAACCACGAGGAAAAACAGCCCAGCAACCCACAACAAGGATATTCACAGCAGCGTTGGCTGTGGGAAATAAACTGGAGTGACATTCACTCTTCAGCAACTTCTACTTAGGTAGCAACTTTGATACTGTCAGCTGGCCACCACTGTAGACTTCACGCTTCTTTCCTTCCTTAGTAGCACCGGTGTGAACAAGAGCTATTGGTGGCCTGCTAATTCCCACGATACAGAAAAGCCAGAAATCTGTCACCTCCCGGATAGTATCAGCCCAGCTCCCACTCTGCCGAGTGAGGAAACGGTAGGATTCGGGGTCATGTACTGCAAGGGCTGCTGAGCCAGGTGCAACAGAGGGGTGCACAAAAGTAGAACAAGAAGGGAAGAGTGCCTAGGAGCAGGTGCCAGGGGAAGGTGGGAAGCTTTATGGACCATCCGTACCTTCTCCTCATAGATCTTCTTAACGCGAGCCACAGCCTGGGCTAGTTGCTCCTTTTCTCCGGTGAAGACTATCTCGGTCTTGTTGACACTGGGTGGAGGAATGTCGATGCGCGTCCCTGTGTCCTGCATGAGCTCCCTCCCCAGCTTGTTGTAAGGGCCGGCAATGAAAGGGTGGTACACTTGCTCCACGTCCAGCCGCTCCACGGCACGCTTATCCTGGAAGAGCCCGCAACAGACCTTGGTGGGAACTGCCCTCTGTATTACAGTCTCTGCCAGGCACAGCTAAGTTCCCAGGGCTGTCCTGCCTGACACTCTGGCCCAAGCAACCTCAGTTTGCGGGCTTGTAGATCTCCACCTCTTTCCATCTACAAATATGGTTGCTGCTGCTGCTCCTTGTTTACGATATTCACCCCTGTGATCTCCTGCCTTACCTCAGCTGGCACCTAAGACGCGTCGCTTCAACTATCAAATGCTTGTTTTGGCCTCAGAGATGGACAAAACGCAGCACAAGAAGTTTCAGGACCTGGCAGCGGTGCTCACACAGCCGGCGAGTGGCACAGTATACCTCTCCGTTCAGGCTAACGTTAGCCACTGACTGTAGCCACGGTGGCTACAAACTCCGACTATACCGTGGGGAAGCAAAAAGGCTGACCAGCTAATGCCATGAGAGAGATCATACTGAGGTACCTGCTCAGCGGAGATAAGCAGGATCTCGTGCCGGGCCTTCTCAATCCCTTCTTTAGTGCCGCTGATCTTGATCTGGTTGCTGGGGTCATCTGGGCAGGGGACCTGCATTTTGGTTGCAGTTTTGAGCTTCAGGTCCTGCAGCCTCTCACCCTTCTTTCCAATGACAAAACGGTGGTGCTCCTTGGGGATGGCAACTGTTGCTGAAGCCTGCGGCAGAAGAACCAAGCGTCTGTGAAAAGCCTTGCCTGCACTGGCAGATCCACAGGAACAGAGCCAGGGAAAGCAAGGTAGACGCTGCTCAGCGGTACTGCTCCTCAGAGCAAACACAACGCCTTCCCAGCACATTCTGTCTGAGGGCTGACACTGTACCAGCTGATCTACAGTGCCTCCATGCCAGGAGTATAAAGCCCACCTTTCCCTCAAAACCCTTCTGTTTGCACAGGAGCAGTACCCTGAATTAGCAAAGGCCTTCCGACACAGACGAGGAGGTGCCTCTCCTCCAGTGTAAGACACCAGACAACAACTGAGATGGCAGCGCACAGCTGGAGTTTATCTGAACTCTGACATCTGCTGCCAAGGCTACAGAGAACAAGACGTACAGTATGACTCCTAGGAAAGAGAAATTCAACACCAGAAACCTACTGCAGGAGGCAGGCAGCTAGCACATGCTTACCGCTACTTAAGTGCTAGGTGTCTTCAAGTGTAGCACATGCGGCTCCTGGGACTGCTTCTGGAAGGCCCCACATGCAAAAGGGGTCCTTCTCAGTCTACCATTAAAGGGCTGCTCTATACAAGGGCTTCCCGACTTCTTCCCTTCTCATTGAGTTTTTGCAGGTCTGGTAGCTGATGACTGCTATCGTGCTCCTGATCCCTCTGATTAGGTAACCACTAACAGCAATCAGACAATGAAAATGCAAGCTATAATGGAAAAATAAAAGGTGAAGAAAAGATCACTCGGTGTGACTTTTCAGCTCTGTGTTCCTGTCCTGAAGCCAGCCAAGCCTAAGAGAAGCTGGAATACAGACACACCTTCCAGACCTGGGGCCAGGGCAGTAGGAGGTATATTTGAGAACAGTGGCTCGTGGATCTGTGGCGGCACAACCTGAACTGTTTTTTCAGATGCACTTTGTGGATGTAGGGTTTCGTTCCTTTCTCTTTCCTCTGGCAGGGTATGACACAGGGGCTGAACAGCACTAAGCAGACATGGTATTAACATCGCATTACCTACCTTTGGCATTATACTTTAAAACACACTGCAACACCTGGCTGCGATACATCCTAACAAGAGCTACCACCTTGACTATGAGCTCAAGAACCATAAGGAAAGAGATCAAAACCTAGAGGACTGAAGCAACCGAAACAACAGGGTTGTGGCTCCTTACCAGTGTGCCTTGAGTTACACAAGGCAGAACCCTGACCCGAAGCTTTTGGCTTTTGGCAGGACTTCCTTTTCTCTACTTTTCTTTCTCCCAGCCTTCCACGTTCTCCTCTGAAGGACCTCAGGAAAAGCACCGTCCCGTTCTCACACACTACTAGCTTTGTGTGTGAGGCTCCTGCACCAGCACCTCAGCACAAAGTCACTGGTTGCAACTCAGATGTTCCAGAGATGGCAGACTCCACGCTTCATGCAACACCGCGGCCTGTAATTAACTTGGAACCCTATTTGAAGCCTCATTCCCATTCCAAATTGCCAATTGGGTGCTTTGAAAACGTATGGCGAAGCTGAATTAGTCACGTAACAGCATACCTCTTTGGCTTACAAGCACACGGGCCCAAGGGTCTCAAAGCATTTGCGAGTCTTGGGGAAGAGCAAAGACGAAGGCAGAAACAGTTAGATGCCCTCACCTGAGTCTGCAGCCGAGCGACAATCTGCTTCCGAGCCTTCGTGACTGCTTCCGCCTTGCCAGAGACCACGATCGAAAGGCCCTGGTCCTTTGCGAGAGACAGCTCCAGGTGAGCCCCTGTCTTCTGCATGATGTCAAGGCAGATCTTGGCCTGCTCGCCTTCTCCAAACTGATTCATGTCCTTGTATTTCCTCTCCTCCAGTGGCACATGGAACACCTGCTCAGCCACGGGACAGACAAAAGCAGGGCACAGCAAGGTGCCAGTGTGCTTTTGATTATCAGTGTCTCCCTCTCTTACTGCCATACAGGAGGACTTCACTGGTGTACTAAGTTCCCAGATTTAGGCGACCCATCAGCCTTTCCAGTGGAGACACCAGCTGCAGTTACCCCACAGCCCCTCCGGGAGGGTCCCTATAGACACCGCCACCCTGCAGGAGCGGGCTGGAAACTAGGACCACGTGTGGCAATCAGTTAGCTGAGGGGAATGTGCTCGAGCTTGTCTAGACAAGGAAAGGTAACACCTTGCTGTTAAGTGCCGGTAGTTAACCACCAATCAGGGATTGCCTAGTATGCAAGGCTTAGCCTCAAGAACCAATTAGTTTAAAACGCGCAGCTTCTGAAAGTGTAGAAAACCTCGTGCTTCTGTACAACACATTGACATTTGCTTGCATCAAGCTGCGTCCCGTCTCTTCATTCGCCGCAAATTGGTGACCCCGACGTGATGTGTTTAAGGATCTGACGTGAAGGGCTCTCAAATCGCCTATCTGAGCGACACGCAGCGAATCCCACAGAACTCTGAATGATCTGCTGAAAGGAAGCAGGAGCCGGCCTGAAATCCCTCCGGAGGTGAGAGGTGAGCTGTGGGAAATCCGTAACAGGGAATCAGGCTTCGTCCCCAGAAAGAGACGTATATGGACTCATGAAGGGTCTTCTAGTCAGATCAGGGAGTCCGTGCCTCAGTCTCCTCAAATGGTGACCCCTATGGTGGTGTTCCGAAGCCTTGGAAGAATAAGGACGGAACTGATCGGTAAAAAAAGACAGCTCATGGAAGAAGGCTGCGTTCCGGAGGAGACGGCTTGGCTGAACGATCGCCTTGCTGGCTGGACCAGGCGGACAACCCAAACCCCGAGGATAACACCTGTATTCATCGAGACAGGTGAGCAGCCAAGAAACTTTAGAGACTTGGAAAGAATGAAAGTGTGTACAGACAGCAGCCAATTGTGTGATGCTGCCGCGGAGGGGAACTCCGTGTCGGGAATGCATTTAGCACCTTGGTGGCAAATTCTGACTACTCTTTGCCAAGTGTGGACTAATTCTACTAACGGTGCTAAACCAGAGGAAGCTGTAAATTCCACCGACAGCGCGACTCTTCTCAAGACACCATCAGCGATGGTGATTCCGTCCACACCTCCTCTGCCCCCAAAGCTTCTGTCACTGATTGCAGCGACCCTCGCAACACAGGACCAAGCACAGGAACAGGACAACTCGGACAATGATTTCATTGACACTGATAAACCTTTTGATCCAGGTCCTATAGATCTGGAAAAGGAGCTAGACCTTTCCCCCACCCCCTCGTCTCTCCTGATGCATTGATTGTATTTTTGGGGAGGGTGAAAGGGGGTCTGAGGGACTGGTGGCAGCAATGCAAGCGGGAAGGGAGGATTCATAATACATTTGCTATGTCCCTTCTTGAAGTGATGGCAGAGCCTTATACACTCACACCGCATGATTGGAAGTTACTGCTTTGTATGGTACTAACTGATACAGTATATGATGTGGTTATCTGATTTTTGTGAGCTATGTGTAGTGGCCTTGATTGAAAACCTTAATCGGGGAATTGCTGTTAACTATGAGCAGTTGGCTGGAGCAATTAACTGTGCCGATCCTGTGACTCAGGCAAGGTATCCCAGGGACAACTGTTTGCAAATGAATGAGATGGCTATTAAGGCAGTCTGGATGCGGGAGTCTTGCCAGGTCCTAGAGAGTCACTAACTTTAATACTAACTTGATTGATTGGCTTCAGAATATTTTGCAACAAGTCGAGCATGAGGAAGCTCAAGGGTTGCTTTTAAAACAACTAGCTGTGATAATGCCAATGAAAATTGTAAACGGGCAACTTTCACAATCGCAACCCCAACATGTGTCAAACGATTGTCACGCAGAACTCACAGCAGACTGTAATTCTCAGGCTGAGTTCTGGAACGCAGCATAACAGATTTTTGCTTCTCTAATCTCTTCTGTAAGAATAGTACACACTTTTAACTTACTTAGTAAATTAGGCTGCTAGCTTGCTAAACAAAGTAATACTACAAATACTGTTCTTTTTTTCTGGCTTATTAACAGATGTTGATTCTGTCCATCATATGTTGCTACAGAACCGAGTTGCTATTGATTTTTATTATTAGCACAGGGACACAAGTGTGAAGACTTTGATAGGATGTGTTACATGAATCTGAGTGACCACTGTGAATTAATTTACAAAAGTATACAAAACTCAAAAGCCTTAAAACAAAGATCTGCAACAGAGCCAGGGGCGGGATGCCTTTGGTCTCTTCTCACGGCTGGGAAACTTTGGGCCATGACTCAAAAGTATTACAGGATTTATTATAATTATCTTTAACCACCTTATTGATGTTTGCCTTATGTCTCCCATGCTTTTTTTTCCCCTGTATTCAGTGTTTAGTTGATTGTAACACCAAGCAGGTCATGGTCACCCAGCTACACACACCCTTTGCCTCGTCGCAGTTAACAAGCAAAAAAGAGGATAGAGAATGTCTGAAGAGAGAGATAGGAGAGGAAACTGGAGAATTATTTGACCTAACAAGAGATGAGAGAACAGCTGGGTATTGTGAAGGAGAATAGGAAAGATAAACATGGTTATTTAGTGTTTAATAGGTGTCTGCACACTTGTCGAGATATATAGTTTTGTAACTACAGGAGTGGTTTCTGCCCTGAGCCTGGTGGCGCGCACAGCTGCGGCTTGTGTCCTGGCTCAGAGATGTAAACAGGGGCTTCTCTGTTAGGGTAAAGTGTCTCTCTTTGCATAAAAAAGAGGGAAGGAAGGGGATGACCCCAGAGGTATGTTCAGAGAAGGCATGCGATGTTTCGAACTTTTTGACGGAACCAGTTCCTGTTTGGTGTGCCCTTCCGCCTACGTATAATGTTAATCCAAAGGAAGGTGATGTTGTTTACACTTTGCATGTCGAGCATTGTCTTTCTGTAGATGCTAATGTAGTAGGAGGCTAGGATGGGAACGTGTCGCAGCGCTTCTTCTCTTATGCAGAGTAACAGCAGGGAAAGCATTAAAGAGTTCAATCACCTTGTTTGGTAGGCAGTTAAGCATGTGAGTCAAAATTGCCGCTGCTTTTTGTTGTTGGTTCAAGGACGTGGCTGTGAGGATTCTGATGGTACGTGCTGCGTGGATTTTAGGCGCCCCATTGTGATATGGAGAAATAGCGTGAAATGGGGACAATGGACATCGATTGTGGTTGTGTACGTCTGCTCAGGGAAGTGTGGGTGCGGTGACTGGTCATGGGTGCGGTGTCTGGGCACCTGGGCACGCAGCCTTGAGGGGACGCCTACGGTTTTGAGGAGACGCCTACAGTTTTGAGGGGACGCCTACAGTTTTGAGGAGACCCCTGCCCTTCTTCCTCTAACAAAAGGGGCTATTTTAAAAAAGAATGAGAAAAGGATGAGAGATATTCCAATGCTATCTAGAGGGAGGGAGTGCTGGGTCTCCTTGCTGGAGAAGATCGGATGGTCACAAGAACATGAATCACCTACAAACCTGCAAGACCACCACATTCCAGGCAAAGGACTGATAAGCTAATTAACATACGAAGCGAGAGTGGGCAGGTTTAGGTAACGAATATGTATAGGCGTTAATTGAATATTCATTTGTTTTATTGTATAAATGTGAGATGGTTCCTCACTTCGGGCATGCACGCTTGCGGAGGAGCGATCCCCCGTGCATCTGCGCGCAATAAACATACCTACTTTATAACTTTCGAGTTACAGAGTCTAATTCCGCACGTCAGTTTGGCGAGCCAGGCAGGAGGATTTCTGCTCGGCTGAGGGACCAGCTGCGGAGCGGACGCTCCTAGGCGCGCCCCGGGAGATTTCCTCGGAGGAGCCTCCTCTCCTCAGCTGTTCACCCGGGAGCAGAAGAGAAACCCCTGGATCCACGGATAAAACGGTATGTTTAATAACGGGGCGGCTGGTGAGACGCACGGAGACGTCCGGCGCGCAGCGTAGTCCCCAGGAGGAAAGGTACCTTGGGAGGGGGTTTGCTGACCAAGGGGTGGCCGCTAGCGATCTTGAGGGCAGATCGAGCAAACCCGAGGTGACTGCCATTCCTAAAAGCCCGGAGGCCTCGTGACGGAAAGCGGGGGGCGGGACGGAATAAGGCGGAATCTCACAGGAACAAGAGGGACCTCACAGCAAAAGTAAAAGGGAAACTTTTGCGTAGGAAAAAAAAGAAAAAAAAGAAGAAAAGAAAATAAAAAAAAAAGGGGGGGGAAGCTAAAAACTTCCTTTAGGTTGTCTTAAGAATTGGGGAATTCCTGGAATGTAACAACTGAAATAGCACTCTGTGTCTTGTTTGTTCTATGTGTTGTCTTGTTACATGTTCAAAACTCGGAGTTATGAAATGTATGTTGAAAAATAATAATATTCTGGTAATTCTAGGCGAACAGCAGAAAACTTAACACTCTGCTTAAGACCAGGAAAATTTGGGGGGTTTTGTTTGTTGTTTGTTTTTTTGGCAATTGTTCATTGAAATGCATACTTTGTGAACTGTCAGTGTTCCTAAAAGTTGTACATCAGTGCACGGTACCGTGTAACATACTGCTTGTGTGACTGCGGGCTGCCCGGAGAGTGTGAACGGTGTGATTGAGATGCGCATTTTGATTTTCCGTGTATAGCTTAATTATTTTGACTGAGTGCGAGTGCAAGAGTGCTTGAGACGTGCGTTTGAGTGCAAAGCGAGTAAGGAGCTCTATCCGCGTTTCCGACCTTGGGTGGCTAAGGCGGCCGGAGAAAAACAAAGTAATTAAAATTGCAAAATGGGAAATGGAAGGAGTAAGCCCTGTGAAAAATCGCCCTTGGGTTGTATATTAAAACATTGGAGGGATATCGTACGACAGGGTGGTACCGAAAATAGAAGGAAATTGATTAAATATTGTAATCAGTGGTGGCTTTTGTATAAATTGGGGAGTGATGCGAAATGGCCTCAGGAGGGAGGAACGTTAGATTATAACACGCTCCTGCAATGAATGTTGTTTCTGAGGAGAGAGGGAAAATGGGACGAAGTATCGTATGCAGACATGTTCTTCGTCCTCCGGGACAAACCTGAGTGGCAAAAGGACTGTGGATTAGTACCCCCTCGGGATCCTATGGTACTAGCACTAGAAAGAGTGCGGGATTAACATCACCTGATCTTTGATTATGGCTCTAGAAAAGGAAAAAAAACAAACCTGAGACCTAAACTAGAAAGATGTTCTTGTTGAAATTTTGTGTTTAAAAGCTCAGGTTGTGGTTCCTTCTGTGGAGCAACCAGAACGAAACACGTTGTAAGATATAAAAAGTTGTACTGATGTATGTAAAACCTGAGGCGGGGGGTGGGGGGAGGGTTCAAAGACCTTGTGAAAGTATTGGGGTGAGTTTGTACAACCCCCCGTACCCCCTCGAAGGTGCGACTGAATCATGCTGGGACGCATGGCAGGGTGTTTGCTGTTTGCCTGCGAAGGCTGATGTGTAAGAACGCAGACTTAGAGCAACAAGGAGCAGATTTGCATTCAGGGTCAGAAAGAGTTAAAACAGAAGTGCTGCTGCAGAGGCAGGCTTGTGTAACCTGCAGAGCAGGAAGAGCATCTCCTGCCCCGAATCCTGATGGTGAGGAGGGGGTTGCTGTTGCTGACAATTGAGCAGAAGGACCTGACAATGTCACCCCGATTGCTGCAGCATTTGCAGCACAACAGGGCCCATAACGGCCCCTCTAGGGCAGGCAATGGGTATGAGGTGGAATTTTAGTAAATACAAACCCAACTTATTTGTTAAACTTCAGTTAAAAAAAAAAAAAAAATGTTAACAGTTGTGGGAGCTGCTGGCCACCAGGAAAACATCCTGAAACCTTTAAAGTACAAACTAAGAAAACAAATAAGAATGCCAAATTCACCAAAATCTTTGTTGGGATGAGATTTATTAGAACATCTAGACGTTTAAAGAAGGGGAAATGAAATTAAAAGTTAAATATGATCAAGTAATTGAAATATTGAGCTTATCTTTAATTCAACAGAAAAGAGGAAAAGAGGACCTCCCTGAAGTAAAAGAAATTTTTAACCAGGTGTATCTGAAAATAAAAGGTGAAAAATGCTTTACCTGTTACAGTAAAAATGATAAGGGGGAGGCTTGCCCAGTTCAGATAAAAACAATATCCCTTGGTCAGCAGGGCTGTGGGGATATTGGCAGAAAAACTGAAATAAAATACACTCTGTAGTAGTTCTACTCATGTAAATCTGTGTGTTTTGCCGTGACAGTGACTTGCTATGGGATGCGCAGGTGAAACTCTGCATTGACAACGAAGTACAAGGAATAAGGTTGGTCGGGTGCCTCCTACCATAGTCAAGGGCAAGACTGGGCTGGCCTCGGTGTTTGCCACCAAGAAGGATCTTGAGCTCCGCTGCTGGCTGCAACCCAGTAGGCGTTGAGCGGTGGGAACATGTGCCATGCCAGGCCTTGATGTGAGGAATGGCCCCCGCTGTTATAAGAGGGTCACCCAGGAAGGAAGAACATAAGGTGGCCCATAGAGGCACTGATTTGGAAATTGGAAACTGCCTGGCCGACCATGAGGCCAGACGAGTAACAGAGGAGGTAGGAAAGGAGGAATTATCCTTAATACCAGACAATAAAATCCAAACTGTAAGTACAGATCAGGAGCCAAACTGTTCTAAAGAAAACTTAGAGGTAATTCAGGACATGAATGATAAAATAAAAATAAATAAGTGGGCTTATTTAAGGGATGGTCGTATAGTGGTACCATCCAATTTAATATGGACCACAGCCCTATTATTAATAAGACGCGTTGGGGAGCTGATACTTTATATGAAAGTCTAAATCAGAAATTGAAAGGGCGAAACTTGTATACTGTAATAAAACAGGTGACTCAGCAATGTGAAATGTGTTTAGGCAATAATCCCAATACAGCAAATAAAATAAAACTAGGGAACATTAGTAGAGGAAATTATCCAGGACAACAGTGGCAAGATGATTTTCCGAACTCCCAAGAAAAGGGGGGTACCAATATTTATTAGTTATGTCTGATACGTTTTCAGGCTGGCCAAAAACCTTTCCTTGTCGAACGAATAAAGCAAGAGAGGTAACGAAGGGATTGTTAAACGAAATTATCCCCCGCTTTGGGGTTCCGGCAACAATCTCTTCCGATAGAGACTCACACTTTTGTGCCAAAAATAGTACAACAAGTGAGTACAGTATTGGGAATAGATTGGCAATTACGTACTCCTTATTACTTCAGCGTTCTGTTTGGTGCTGCCGAAGAATGATCAGAGAGCACAATGATAGTTTTTAGAACAGGGGGGACTGAATAATGAGCTACGTACGACGAGTGATGAACGGTATACTACTTTTTTAGAAAATGATGTGCTTATATACAATTACCCAAACTGGGAGGTGTTCAAGGACCCTTATTGTCAACATGATGAATTCACCAAGACCCTTAAGTGTCAGCACCACGGATGGACTAGACACAAGGTCCTTGGATTCGTTATCTTTACAAGGGCCGTCTGGTCCTAAGTTTCTGTTGTGTATCTAACGCTACCTAAACAAGGAATTTGAATCATGCTCGCTAGTCTACCGAGGAACAGAGTCTGCGCAGAAACAAGAAGGTAAAAAAGGTTCACTGGAGGAAGACTCCTGATCTTCATCCTGAAGACCCCCAGACGACCACTCCTCGAGGACATTGCACAGGAGCGAAATATGTAAATGAATTCCCGGAATTGTAATGAATATGTAAATGATTTCCTGATGGAAACCATAAGTGGTGGGATACTCTCTTTGGCTGGTCACCTTCTGCAACAGGGATTCTTAACGCTCTGGTACGCCCCATTGTGATCTTACTGATCAGTTTAGGAATTTCTTTAATGCTAACCATTATGTTATATTTGTGGGTTTGGGGAATGTCTAAAAGGGCAACGCTTATGTGTGATGCTTTATATCATTCGGGAAGACTGCTCAAGTAAAAGAATTTACTTAGTTTGATAGAAAAGGGGGGACTGATATGGAGAAAAGGTGTGAGGTGGGGACAATGGACATCGATTGTGGTTGTGTACGTCTGCTCAGGGAAGTGTGGGTGCAGTGACTGGTCATGGGTGCGGTGTCTGGGCACGCAGCCTTGAGGGGACGCCTACGGTTTTGAGGGGACGCCTACAGTTTTGAGGGGACCCCTGCCCTTCTTCCTCTAACAAAGGGACTATTTTAAAAAAGAATGAGAAAAGGATGAGAGATATTCCAATGCTGTCTAGAGGGAGGGAGTGCTGGGTCTCCTTGCTGGAGAAGATCGGATGGTCACAAGGACATGGATCACCTGCAGACCCGCGGGACCACCACATTCCAGGCAAAGGACTGATAAGCTAATTAACATGCGGGGCGAGAGTGGGCGGGTTTAGGTAACGAATATGTATAGGCGTTAATTGAATATTCATTTGTTTTCTTGTATGAATGTGAGATGGTTCCTCACTTCGGGTATGCACGCTTGCGGAGGAGCGATCCCCCGTGCATCTGCGCGCAATAAACATACCTACTTTATAACTTTCGAGTTACAGAGTCTAATTCCGCACGTCACTGCCACCCTATAGGAAACTTATAGACACCCTACAGACACCCTGGGAGGGGCCCTATAGGTCTCACCACCCTACAGACACCCTGGGAGGGGCCCTATAGGTATCACCACCCTACAGAAAACCTATAGACACCCTACAGACACCCTGGGAGGGGCCCTATAGGCACTGCCACACCACAGGCACCCTATAGACACTCACAGCCCCCTGGGAGGGGCCCTATAGGCACCGCTACCCCATGGACACCCTATAAGACACCCCACAGCACCCCTAGTGTGGTGCTATAGGTACCTCCATACTACAGCCAGCATGGGAGGGGCCCTATAGGAATCACCACATTATAGACAATGATAGATACCCCACAGCTCCCCTAGGAAGGGCCCTATAGGCACTGCCCCCCCCCCCCCAGGCACCCTATAGACACCCCACAGTCCTCTGGGAGGGGACCTATAGGCACTGCTACCCTACACACACCCTATAGACACCCCACAGCCCCACAGGAGGGGACCTATAGGTATTTCCACCCCACAGTTACCACGGGAGGGGCCCTATAGGCAGCGCCACGCCACAGGCACCCTATAGACACCCCGCTGGCCCACAGGAGGGGTCCTATAGGTACCATCACACTATAGACAACCTACAGGCACCCTACACACACCCAATAGGCAGCCCACTGCCCCCCAGGAGGGGCCCTATAGGCACTGCCACCCCATAGAAACCTACAGACACCCCACAGCCCCCCAAGAGGGCTATATAGGCACACACACCCCCTATAGACACCCCACAGGCCACAAGGACGGGCCCTATAGGCACCACCACCTCACGTATACACTATAGATGCCCCACTGGCCCATGAGAGGGGACCTATAGGCACTGTCCCCCACACAGAAACCCTATAGACACCCCACTGCCCCCCTGGCAGGGGTCCTATAGGTACCACCTCCCTATATGCACCCTATAGACAACCCACAGGCACTCTATAGGCAACCTATACAGCCCAGCACTCCCTGGGAGGGACCCTATAGATACTGCCCCCCAACAGACAACCTATAGACACCTTATAAACATCCCACTGCCCTCCTGGGAGGGCCCCTACAGGCACTGCCCCCCCCCCCCCCAGACACCCTATAGACCCCCCACAGCCCCCCGGCAGGGGCCCTATAGGCACTGCCACCCCACAGGCACGCTATAGACACCCCGCAGTCCGCCGGGAGGGGCCCTATAGACACTGTCTACTCACAGACACCCTATACACAACCCACAGACCCCCCCACAGCCCTCCTGGGGGCGGCCCTATAGGTACTGCCACCTCACAGACAACCCACAGGCATGCTATAGATACCCTATAGACAGCTCCCTGCCTCCCCCCCCCGGGAGGGGCCCTATAGTCACTGCTACCCCACAGGCACCCTATAGAAAGCCCCCAGGTACCCTATAGACTCCTTACAACCCCCCGGCAGGGGCCCTATAGGTACTGCCACCCCATAGCCACCTCACAGGCCCCCTATAGAAACTATGGTGCAGAAACACCTTTCATATTTAATTTTTTTTAATTAAAAAGAAAAAAACCTCCCGCTCATCCTTCCGCCACCGCTCGTCCTTCTGCCACCGCTCGTCCTTCTGCCACTGCTTGTCCCAACACCGCTCGTCCCGCCGCCACCGCTCGCCCTTCCGCCACCGCCACAGAGACAAGGACATTTGGGGGGAGGGCTGGGGGGAGGGGCAGGCTCAGGGTGTCTCCAAATCACCCAAGGTCACCAAGGTCAGAGGTCAGACACAGCGGCGTCGGTTGGACACCGGAGCTCGGCGTCGCGGCGAATGAGGGCAAAAAGGCACGTGGCCACCAGCAGCGCCAGCAATGCCAGAAGGGCGCAAGCGCTCCCCATGTCGCTGGCGCCGTGGGTGGGGGTCCAGCCCAGTAAAACCAGCCAAACCAGTAAGTTCAAAGGGAGGTGGAACCAGTTGGTGACCCCTGCGCGATCTTTTTGGGGGACGATTTTGCGCCGGAGGAAGCCCATGGCGGGGAAGTAAAGACCGCAGGAGAATTCGACAAAGAGGAAGGCGCCGAAGGCTTGGACGGGCTGGGTGGCGAAGAGGAGGGCGAGGAAGGCGAGGAAGAGCAGCAGGACAGCCAGGAGGAGCAGGTGGCTCGGTTGGAGGAGGGAAGCGGAGACAAGCAAGCGGTATAAGGAAGACCCCAAGGCGCTGGCGGCCATGAAGGCAGCGAAGACGATGCCCAGGGGGGCACCGTGGGGCTGGAGGAGGGGCGTCCAGAGGAAGATGAAGACGAAGACGACGCTTTCAAAGAGCATCTGGACGGTGCCGAGGAGGAAGACGCGTC
>NW_023618219.1:0-21677 GCF_015220075.1 Falco rusticolus | reverse complement strand
CATTTCACTGGAGTATGATAAATCTTTTAATTTCACTGTCACTCTAGGACTGTCTCAGCGGTTTTACTTCTGTGCCTGTGTATTCTCTTAATCTCTCCTATCCTTCTTCTATATATTATAACATACAGAATGCTGAAGGCGTGTTTCTTCAAATGTCCACATGAAAAAGTCTGGTTTCCTTCATCATGAAAGCACAGCAGCAAGATTAGTTTGTTTGGAAAGTGATAGTTAACCTTAAGATATGTATTTAGTAAGTGAGAGAACTAAAGAATGTATGTTCAATCTTATTCTTGACTCTCTTCATTTCACTTTTGAAGTCCCATTAAATGAAATCAAAGTAGAACTTTGTCAAAAGATTTCTTTTTGTGTGTATTCAAACTTGTTTGTTAACTTCTGTGACAAAAAGATTTCCCTGGTTTTTCATTATGATTCTTATTGAAAAGTCAGTAACATAAAATACGCTCATCTAAGTCTTTTTTTCCCCACTAGCCTTAGACCATAATTAGTTTAAGGATTTAGTTCTGTTTACTTTCAACTATCTGCAAAACTTTTGACAGTAGTAGAATCGCGTCAAAGAAATGCGTTGAAGCTTTATTATCCGAGAGTGTCTAATAATGAAAAATCAGTCATGGAGACCATGTGAGAAATATTAGTTATTGGTGCCACCTGACAGTGCAAGTCCAGTCGCGCCTTTTGAATGCATCTGTGGCTGTAGGGTTCATTTACCTATGAAGACCTTTCTGGTGAGTGGTAGTTTAGGAGTAGTCATGATATTCTTCGGAATGATACACTCTTGGTTAAGATAATTCATTTTCTTTGTAAGTCTTAAAATTCACATGGTCACAAGTGTGTATGAACACCTAGGCTCAGCTATGTGAATACGCTTTCTGTGGTGTATTGTGACAAGAAACTCAAGCAGCCAAATCAGAGAGGTGATACTAAGACACAAAAGACTCTGATTATGAGGTTTCTGCATGTATGTGTGTGTGTTACCAATTTTACTCTGATTATGAGGTTTCTGCATGTATGTGTGTGTGTTACCAATTTTACAATATATATTTTTAATACATCTATACATATCTTAAATATTTTTAAGGTTAAGAAATTGGTCTTAAAATGACTTGGGAGGTAACAATAAATTTCTGGAATGTCGTTTACTGTGTGATTATTGAAATGTTTAATCAAAGTAAGCAATAGAACTCTGCACACCAGGCACAAGTCCCGGCAGTCTGATAGCTGTGTTTGAATTCTTGCAGCCACACCGCAGAGCTGTTCAGCAGCAGCCCACACAGATCCTCTGGCTGGCTGTGCTGGTCCTACTGCTTCAGCGTGCACCCACGACAGCTTTCTCCAGGTGAGCGTAGCCTACTGAAAGGAGGTGAAAGAGAAGGAGACTGTATGAATGAACTGCAGGTTTATACACTTGTGAAATTAAGGATATAAATTTGAAAACTGATCTGCTTGATGAAGTGAAAGTGATGTGGTTTACAAATACCTATTTCAAAGAACCACTGAATGTTAAACGGGTAGTTTTGTAATTCAGGTTAGGTTTCAGGGTAGCAGCATAGTGGGTGTCCTCATCAGTGGAGTGTTTTTGCTTGACTTCACCAGAATCACTTTTAGTTAATGAGCCTGCATTTGTATTTGAAGAATGTTCTTGCCTGGACAAAAAGAGATTCTTTAATATTATGAAAATACTGAGAAGCAGCTCCACTTCTTTGTCTCAGATAGTTTCCTGCAGTCCTGAGTTTGATTTGATGAACGAGAAAAACTAAGGTGACTTTGTGGAATGGGCCCCACCTCGGAGATCTCTTATTAAAGATAACTCCAGTACTTCCTGTAAATGCTTTATGTAATTTTAGTGGAAACTGCGCCTTATTTGGAGGGCCTGGCTTATCAGATATCAGAAGATCTGAAGTAAAAATGCAAGAGCTTCCTTTTCTATTACAGCATAACGCATATACTTTTTTCCCCCTCACAGAGGACAAGCGAAGCAAGTTATGCTTATGCGTGTTGAAAAAGGGTTGACCTACCCAAGCTTGATCATCCAGTTTCCTGTCTTGCAAATATCAACCTTTCTCTTTTATTCGTGACTTCTTTTAAAAAATAAGCTTATCCAAGATGGGCAGGTTATGGCCAGGGTAACACGTTAGTGTAAGGCTATAAATAGCCAACAGCCAGTCATGCCGTCGATATTGTAGTATTTATTTTTCGCACAGTGCATCTTTGTCCTCTCACTTTCATTGTGAGCTGCTTTTTTCATCCAGGACATGAGGATCCAGTCTGAGCGATGGGCAGTCACAATTAAATAGCTTATCTCGGAAGGCCGAGATCCATGGGATAGTAAATCATTCCAAAGGAGTTGTCAGAGGTGGTGTTGTGGCTAGATTGAAGGATAATATACAGTGTCCGAAGGGTCTAGTAAAAATCAGTTGTTTGGAGAAGCGAGTCCATGGGCAGTGTGTGGAGTCAGAAGAGCTTTAGGCCACTTGCTAGTGGTTGCTTTGTTTCCTGGAAACCCCCAGCAAAAAGCTGCCGAGCATCTGGGCAGACTGCGGGAAGGCGATCCTCTGCGTGAGAAGGCCAAAGGCGAGCAGTGCCCTGTATCAGTTCCACCAGGTCAGTAACCGGCTGTCTCTGAGCAGGGTAACACAGCTATCGTACCGCGTGGATCAACGGGACTTCTTGAGATTTCCGAGTCTTAGCATAGCCTAGGTCATTTCTCCTGGAACGTGGTGACAGGCTGTGCAGGTGGTACAGAAGACAGCAGTTTGCCTGCGGTTCTTGCTGAGCTGTGGGGAATAATCAGTTTGCCTTTTGTGTGTTCTGGGGCATATACTTCCCCAAACTTCTGCTGGGGGATGTGGCAAGCTGCAGTATTGAGCATCCTGCCCGGCTGGTGTATTGATCATCCATCAGTAACCACTTGCACAAATCCTCAAAAGCGGTAAAATTCATCAGCCCTGGCTGACTAAGCATTTTTATTGTTCTTCACAAAAAATAGAACTATTGCATGGTGTATTTCCTATCGTTCCACTCAATACCTTCTACCAGTTGCAGGAATTCAGTGCGATGCTGTTGAAGCGTGGTTTGCGGGGCGTTTTAGGCTGTTTGGTCCCGCTGTGTGCTGCTAGGTAGGAGTGGCAAAGCCTATACGAAACTGCTGGACCAGTCCCGAAGACAGCGAACCGTATCGGCACACTAGCAGTCAGCAAGCTGGTTACCAGCCCCGTTTCTGTTGGATCCAGACGGTGCTTTGTGGTCTCAGAAGGAAAAGCTGGCACTCTCGGACAAGGAAGCCTAACCTTGTGCTGTTCTTACTGGGTCTTGCAGAGAGCATCACTTTTAAGTTTAGGAGAGATTTAAGACAGGTGGAGTTTCTGGGTCTTGGGGGCCAGCTGCTGGGCTTGTACAGTACGCACCTGAGCTGCTGAAAGTGTTAGGTGACCCTGACTGGAACATGGGCAGACCAGGCCGGTAACTAACTGGTTGGTTGGCTGCAGTTTGCTCTCCAGGAAAAGCTACAGAGAATTACTGCATGAAATGGCAAGGGGACATAGGTGGTTATACCCAGACATGGTGGCTGATGATGGTGTATCTCACCAGGTTTCTGAAATCGGGGTTTCAGAGGTTTGTATTACACTCTCATCACGGTTGGTTACAAAACAGGGAGCTCAGGTACAACTTCTTACCCATTTTTTCATTTGGGTTCTCTTAAGTGGGGTTTGGATTAGTGTGATGAATCAGTATCCTTGGGTAGGAATGAGTCTTTTGAGAGACCTCCTGCTATCTTCTGCAACAGCAGTGCTGGCAGCTCACAACCATTAGCTCAATACTTCCCCGCTGCTTTATCATAGATGTGAACTGAGGCTACATATGGGATTTCAGCGATTTTTTTTTTTTTTTTCCCTGCCCCCACCTCGTTTTGTTTTTTTTTTAATAGCAGCCCTGCCGTTTGATTATTGCTATTACCATGGTTATTAAGCTGTCGGTATTTCCTTGTGGAACTGAAGCAAGAGGTAACGGGAAATGGAAGAAATAAACGTGCAAGAAAAAAGAAGAACTTTCTGACCTTAAAAGCAGTCCTAAGTAGTTTGCTTTTATTTGTAATAAGGAATGATAATCAGCCATGTTATTTCAAAAAGAAATCAAGTCTGAACTAATTCCGATTGCCCAAGCACTCAAGCCAGATTTGTGTAGTCCTAGCGGTCCCTGAAAAGGTGTGGTTGTGCTTTAATTCCTGCACACGCTACGCTAATCTTGTAAGTGAAATGCCCGTCTTCTCTTTCACCACTTCTGCTAAGTTAGACCATTTTTCCTCTTGAGCTTGAATGACCAGCAAGCTATTAGTCTTTCAGGCCCTGACTTCTCAATCTTTTATCGGTTTTCCTTGTTTCATTGCTGCCTCCCCCCATCCTTCTCCAGGTGAACTAAAAGGATTTAAATTGTACCTTTGTGTGGCCCCTTTCTCCTGTTGGAAATACACACGAGATCCTGTAGTGCATCCAAGAGGACAATATGTGCTGTAACAGCTTCAAGCTGAGGTCCCCTAAGAAGAGGCAGAAAAAGCTTCAGTATGGGTGGGTTGGTTGGTTGGTTTTTGGCAGGGATGATCTTATTCCTGGATGGTTTGGTAATCCAGATCTTACTTAGAATCCTGACTACTTATGACACTAAACAAGCAATGCAACAGAAATGAAACACCTTATTAACATTTTAAAAAAATAGAACTGAAAAAAAATCAAATGAGAGGAATAATGTTTGAACCTATCTCATAAAAACATAAAGGTGGCTTAGCCTTTAATGAAAAGATTTTGCTTAACTAAACCTAAATTTCTCAAATTCCAGGTTTTATTTCCCCCTCCGTTTCCCCCCACCCTCCACAGTTTGTGGCTATCTGCAAACTGGCACATCTACACGAATCCACACTAGGACTTGCCTTCACACACCCAGGAGACAGGATCTCATCTCTTTGTGGTATCTCCATCAGGGAGAGACCAAGTCCTTCACTGGCATTTGATCTGATACGGCTTTCCTAGTAGGTGATCCTGTAGCTTCCTGTTCTCTAATTTACTCGTCTCTGGAAGTAGCTTTTCATTAACCATGACCTCAGCTAGAAGGTCTAAGGATAGTCAGGCACTAAGGACTACTCCTTCATACTGGATCTCTTCCAAAAGAAGGCTGTATTTTAAATAGACCTGAGTTTCTGTTCAACATCATTGTATGACTTGTATTTGTCAGAAGAAATGACCCTTCTAGTGTCCTTTGACTGAGTCACCTCCAGAAGAAGTAGCAGTACAGACACTGGCTGTTAAAATGTCATCTATCATTTCACTTGGGTAGGACTTGCTGCTTTGGAAAAACTCTTTCATTGTCTTCATTCTGTTTTAAAGGTTATTCGATATATATGAATGCTACTAAAAAAATCATCACTGGATTGCTGATTGTGTCCTGTCGTCCTGTGATGTCATTACAGTGAAAAATTTTAGTAGTGTTCAGACCTGATCTGTGATGGCAAAGGCAGTCTCTGTAGGTTCTACAAGAAGTGTTTCTGACCTGAAATTCTGTCGGGTTTTTATGCAGATCGATGCAGACTTTGGGTTGTGCCTCTGTGGGACCTTGTCATGACTGGAGAGTCCAGATGTGAGGCTGTGACAGGCAGGGCAGTTTTGCAGTATTTGCTTTCACCGGTATTTGAACTCCCACTCATCCTGGGACTGGGGCGTTCCTGGGGGGCACCCCTTGTGTAGATGTGCCTATGGACAATCACTTGAGGAGGAAAATGGTATTATTGGTTAAGAAGCGGTGAGTTCCTCAAGTTGTGTTGTCCATATGCACATTTACAGCATGTGGACCTTTTGCTTAAAAATGATGTGGTTTATACTGATTTTTTTATACTACAACAACAGGAATGCTTGAGTTTTAGAAGGAACTGAAGGCGGGTGGATTTTCTCTCTCATTTTCTATTACGTATGTGGCACGTGAAGAGGGTGGTTCTAGTGTACCCCCACAGGTCCTACTAAGACCAGAAGTCTCTGATTTGAATGCTTGGGTATATTTAACACCTGCGGTGCAAAGGGTGTGCAGACAATGCATCTGCAGGCATACACCAGCTCCTAGTAAGTAACCTTCTCTCCAGGATAGACCATGAATAGAAGAAAGGAAGCGTGCCAAGAGTAAGGTGGTTAATGAAAACCAAGACAAAGCAGTAGCTTTTTTCTTTTTTCTTCTGGTTAAACTTGCTATTAAACTGAGAATAACGGACAATCTTTCAAGCTTTTGGATAAATGGATAAACAGAATCAATACACATCCTGTCATGGTAATTTTTTGATACACAAGTTCACTGTATTTTGTTTTTTCCAGAATCCTCCAATGCAGTCATCTTATGAAGCTGAACTGATGCCGTCTGACTGGCTATGTAATATATCTGAAGAAAACAAGAAGGCAGAAGTCAGTCTTGAAGCCACGTTTCAGGTTGCCGCTGAGGTGCATTCATCATGCAAAGCTGAAAAGGTGGGAGTGGCACCTGTAGAGAGCCAGTATTCGATCCTGGAGTTTAATGGAAATCAGGCACCGCCTGTTAATAGTTACGCACCACCTTCAACTGAGGAAGGCCAGCTGGAATGTCTCACTCTGTAACTTCAGACACATCATTTCTGGTGGAAGCAGATGGAGCACTGAATTTGTCTCCATTACAGCCTTCTGACATTCTTTGTGCTGCCGATACCACTCTGTCTATAGAAACTGCTGCTGCTGCTAAAATACTACAAGAACTTCTGACCACACAGGAAGCAGATGAAAAAGGGAGCAAAGAACCAGATCACCGCCCAGCTGAGTTCTCCCTCATGTTTTTTCAGGAAGAATTGTTCAGTCCAGAGCAGGTAAGGGGTAAGGGGAGGTAAACCAACATCTTTCTTGAGCTAACTATATTTGATAGTAATGCTAGGGTCTGGACCGGTAGCTTTTCAATATTCTTGCCTGCTTAAGAACTGAAGGCTTCTTTAATTAAGCTTTTAATGTACAGTGAAGGGTTTGCTTGGTAAAACAAGATATAAAAAAGAAGACGGAATGAAAAAGTATCCCATGTTTCCCATGTTAATGAGCATGACATGTGTCAGCCTGTTGGCCAAGTTAGGGTGCTCATTTGCATGGGAAACATGCGTAGTGCAGGTGTATTCGTGGTGATGAAGTGGATGCTTTTTTAGGTTGTAACATACCATCTTTAATCTCCAACAAAGAAGAGTATTTTGAGAATTGCTGCTGGAGGCAGATTTTTGCTTAAATTTAGATAAACGGTTAGATTGTTTCTGATAAATAGTTGTAAGTTCTGTTTTCTGTGGAAAGTATAGTTTATTGACATTTGACTGGTATAAAGCATCTTCATTGGTTTATACTTTGTGGTGTACAACAAGTTGTAATTGTACTTCGGTCTACCTGTACCTGGTCTTCCCGGTATGTAAAATTGTAAGTCTCATGAGGGGTGAGGGGCATTCTAGATGTTACTCTGTTAAGGCAGCAAATGCGTGCTCTGCTTTTTGTTTTGTTTTGAAAACAAGGTAAGCTCAGGAGATTGACTGCATCTGTTTCTGCTGCATGAGACCTACCTGGCATGTAGGCACTCAATCTCATTTTTGTGTGTGCATTGAAGCTACTGTCTTATTGTTCTGTTGGTAGATTGACCTTCAGGTCCCTCTCTGTTAACCGATGGCAATGTAAATGCAAATCGTTGAGTGTCATTGGGGTGTAGCTGAATTGTAAAAAAGCAGTCTTTTAAGTCAATTATTAATAAAAGCCATTCGGTGGGCAACATAGCAGGATTAGGAAGACCCGGTTGTAAGGCTCCCATTGCTTGCATTTGTTGATTCACTGCTCGTAGATCATGTAAAAGCCGATATTTTCCTGATTTTTTCTGGATTACAAATATCGGTGTATTCCAAGGACTGGTTGACGGTTTAAGATGACCTTGTGTTAACTGGTCTTGAACTAGCAAATGTGCTTGTTGCAGACTTTCCTTTTTCAACGGCCACTGTCCAATCCAAACAGGCTCTTCTGTTAGCCATTTCATGGAATCGGGAAAGTCCAATTGACAGTGACCATTCCTAAAAAGGTGAATTTGTAGTAAGTAGTACTCCTAATTGATTCAACACATCTCTTCCGATGAGTGCATTCACTCCACTAGGTAAGGGCATAACAGTAACATGTAGTATCGCTGTTTTTCCATCTGTGATGATTTGTATTCTTTGTTGACTGCGCTGAACAGGCGCTATTCCCCCTACTCGTTCAACTCCTCCAGGGACGTGTTGCAGTGGCCAATAAGAAGGCCACTGACCACGTGCAATGATTGTGATATCAGCACCAGTGTCCAAAAGTGCAGTCATGTGTTTTTTATCAGTCCCATGTACAAGAATAATTTGGGCGAGTGGTCGTCGGTTCATAGGTACAGTCAACATCGCTAAGCCTCCTGTGGATCCAAAACCATCTGTCCCACGATCGTGATTGGAGACTGCAGACATTTGGTGAGTTAAGTGTTGGAGTGGTATTAATTGAGCAATGTGACTACCTTTAGGAATATATATAGGTGGAAAACTTGTTTGAACAATTATAAAAATTTCTCCTTTATAGTCACAATCAATAAGTCCTGGTAAAACAAAGAGTCCCTTGAGGCCACTGGAAGAACGACCCAGCAGCAAAGCTCCATGAGGTTGTCCGTTTATCATTATAGGTCCTTTGATTCCTGTGGCAACTTTCTGTGGACGATTATCAAGTAGAGTAATGTCTATTGCTGTTGCCAGATCCAATCTGAGGCTCCCTCGGGTTGCTGGTCGTAAATTTGTGGCTGGTTGAAGGCGGGAGGTGTTGGTTGTTGGTTGGGGAGCTGGCTGGGGACAGTCATCGGCATGCAGGTTGCTGGAGCCGCTATTGGGGTCGGCGCGCCGCGACTCCTGGCGCTCCACTTCCCGTTCCCCGAACGCCGGCAAGCTGCGGTATTATGATTATTTATTTGACAGTTTTGGCACCATACTTGGCGTTCTCGACACTGCCGGTGCGTATGACCCGAACGACCACAACGAAAACATATATAGTCCCTTCGATGGTGTATTCTGTCTCGACGTTCATCCGGAGGTTTCAGTGGAGCGAGGGCTGCAAATGCTTGCTGCTGAGCCTTAACTAAATTGTCCCCTACCTCTCTAAGCGCTTCAACTAACAGAGCTTGGGGTCCTACAGGAACTCTGCTCATTCGCTCTAACATGGTTTCAATAGAGGCATCCAGAGGAAGAGTAACTAAAATGCCTTTTGTATAAGAGTTACAATTTTCCAGCACACATTGTCTTAACAAAGGTCCTTTCATAAAGTCAGCCATATCTGCACGATTAATAGCATCTGTAACCCTATCTACAAAAGAGGCAAAAGATTCATCCCTTCCTTGTTTGACTGACATATATGAGGGCGTAGCTGGTGTAGTTTTTAAACGATCATTCGGTGCACGAGGCATATGTACAGACAGTTCACAAAGTTTCTGCCAGTGGGCTTGCCATAACAACTGTTGTGATTGTTTCAAAATGAGTCTCATTATATTTTTAAGGTCTTCTGGACAAAGCATTCCGCTACTCCAAATATAGTTTAACATTTGCCTTGCAGGTTCGCCATGTAAACCTGACTCATTAACTGTACTCCGTAACTGATCTAATATTTTCCAGTCTAAAGTATGATGTTCTCCTGTCATTACTCCTGCATTATCAACAGTGTAAATTACTGGATAGGCTTGATGATTAATTTGAGCTACGACATCAAAGTCTTTTTGTTCCATCGCTTCTCGGACTATTTTGTCCCAACCGACTCGAATTAGTCGTGGCTGCGGGTGAAGGCAAGGCGGTTTAAAAGTTTTATTAGCTGAATCAGTTTTTAACTTCCCATTGTCTGCCCCCTCATTTTTGTCACTTGTCTCCTCCTCAGTTTCACTTTCTTATGATTCTCCCTGCACCTCCTCTTGAGGTGGTGCCGAGGGACAAGCTTTTTCTTCCGGAGGAGGAGGGGGAGGAGGATGGTCTGAGGGTCGGCGAACAACAGGAACAGGGATTCCCGAGGCAGGGGGGGTAGAATAATCACCTCCTGCCGTAAGACGCCCAGCAGCCGGGTCAGACCGTTCGAGTCGGCTGGAAGCAGCTGCTGCCATTTGTTTTTCAACTTTATATCTTTTTAAACAATTAATAACTTCTCTCCAAGGTTTCATTAATTTCTTAGCAGCTTTATCATCATCAATTACTGAATCCCATAAACAATCCCCATAATTACGCCATTCTTCTACTTCAAACATATGCTCAGGATCTGCAAAATATCCTTTTGCTCTACCTAATGCAATTAACGCGGCCAGATCTTTTAAAGGGCCTACTCCCCGCTTTTCTAAAAAGCATTGTAAAAGAGCGAGTGCTACCTCTTTTTCCATAGCGCGCTTTAAACAGTTCTTTTCCTTGATTAAGATGCAGCCTTTTCCCTGGGTAGTCACTCACGGACGGCGAACCTTTCCTTGATTAACGTTGGTTCAAGCACGGATCGGGTACGATGCCAGCATCAGTCGATCTTTGCTCCCTGGTCGCTGCTACCAGTGCTTCTCCGTCCTCGCTGTCCGGTGAAGAACAGGGATTGGGGGTCCCTGTTCGGGCGCCACTTGCGACAAGCGAGGGGAAGCATGCGGCTGACTCAATGTGAGTGATAGAGCAAGCTTCAATTTATTACGGCGCGATTATGTCTTATATACAGTTCCAGTTAATTATGCCTCCAAATCATCTGCTGATTGGCTAAGCTCTAAAGGATTACACTTTCATACGTCCTCCTATTTGCGGTTTCTGCGGATAGCTAACTACATATATTTTTTTTTCTCTCTTATCTATGTGAATTCCTCAAAGTTATTTACAAGGTCAGCATAACCTTATCTCTCTTCCCTTATTAGCAAGCCTGGTAATTTTCCATTTTTAGCAAGCCTGGTAATTTTCCATTTTTAGCAAGTCTGGTAATTTCTCACTGCGGCCTAGCTTGGTTCACTCCAGACTTATGTCAAAAAGCTGTGTCACACAGTCCTTCTATGGAACCGTGGCCATTCTCTTTCGTCCATTCTGCAACAAAAGAGTAGTCAGAATTTGCCACCAAGGTGCTAAATGCATTCCCGACACGGAGTTCCCCTCTGCGGCAGCATCATACAATTGTCTGCTGACCGCTTTAATTTCTTTCAAAGTCCCTAAAGTTTCTTGACTGCTCGCCTGTCTCAATGAGTACAGGTTTCTAAAGCTTCTTAAAATTTCTTCAAATATTTAAAATCTCTAAGGTTTCTTGGCTGCTCAGCTGTCTCGATGCATACAGGCGTTATCCTCGGAGTTTAGGTTATCCGCCTGGTCCAGACAGCAAGACGATCGTTCAGCCAAGCCGTCTCCTCCGGAACGCAGCCCTATTCCACGAGCTGTCTTTTTTCCGTCCTTATTCTTCCAAGGCTTTGGAACACCACCATAGGGGTCACCATTTGAGGAGACTGAGGCACGGACTCCCTGATCTGACTAGAAGACCCTTTATGAGTCCATATACGTCTCTTTCTGGGGATGAAGCCTGATTCCCCTTTACAGATTTCCCACAGCTCACCTCTCAACTCCAGAGGGATTTATGGCCAGCCGGCTCCTGCTTCCTTTCAGCAGATCATTCCAAGTTCTGTGGGATTCGCTGCATGTCTCTCAGATAGGCGATTCGAGAGCCCTTCACGTTAGATCCTTAAACGTATCACGTCGGGGTCACCAATATGCGGCGAATGAAGAGACGGGACACCGCTTGATGCAAGCAAGTGTCCATTTATTAGTGATTTTCTTACAGTTATATATGTTTCTACCTTCTACATATTACACACTGATTGGTTAAATCTTAAGCGTAAAAAACACTGATTGGTTAATATTTAAGGCACACCGTTAGAACAATAGGAACTTACTAGTTTATCTTGACATAGCAATAATTTCTATTCCAAGGTTAGGGAGTTTCGTTCTACGCGGCTTTCTTGATTACATATTGGCGCCATCCGTTCCGTTATCTGGCTACTTGTTTCTCTGTCCGTCTGGTTGCCTCCTCAACTGTGACGGCTCAGGGGTCTGCAGTTAGCTTGTTCCTTTGTTCCCAGGGCTTGTGCCCTACAAGTTCTAACAAGTCTCTATTCATCAGGCTATCAGTACTTGGACTCTTGTCCTTGAGGCCTTGTCCTACACCCGGGAGTCCCGGTCCCGGTCCCTGGTCAGAGCTGCGGGGTTTCCGATCCCGGGAGTCTTGGTCCCTGTTCCGGTCCCGAGCCGCGAGCTTCACGGTCCGGGGGGTCCTGGTCCCGGTCCAGGTCCCGAGCCGCGGGGGTTCCGGTCCTTGGGGTCCCGGTCCAGGTCCCCAGCCGCAGGGGTCCCAGTCCGCGGGGTCTGGAGGTCCCCGTTCTGAGCCACGGGGGTCCCAGTCCTCGGGGTCCCCATCCCAGCCCGAGCCGCAGGGGTCCTGGGCCCAGCCATCTCGGTCCCGAGCCGTGGGGGTGCCAGTCCCGGCTGTCCCGATCGTCTCCATCCCGGTCCGAGCCGTGGTGGACACGGCCCCGGTCATCCCGGTCCCAGCGGTCCTGGTTTTGGGCCCGGCCTGAGCCACGGGGGTCCTGGTCCCGGCAGTCCCGGTCCCGGTCCCTGGTCCGAGCCGCGGTATTTCCGGTCACCGGGAGTCTCTGTTCTGGGACCGAGCCGCGGGGGTCTCGGTTCTGAGGGTCCTGGTCTCGGTCCCTAGCCACGAGCGTCACGGTCCTGGGGGTCCCTGTCCCGGTCCCGAGCTGTGGGGGTCCCGAGCCCCGGGGTCCCGGTCGTGGTCCCGAACTGCGGGGGTCCCGAGCCCTGGAGGTCTTAGTCCTAGTCCTGGTCCGAGCTGCGGGGGTCCCGGTCCCGAGGGTCCCGGTGCCGGTCTCTAGCCGCGGGCGTCAAGGTCCTGGAGGTGCCGGTCCCGGTCTCGAACCGCTAGGGTCTGTGTCCCCAGGGTCCCGGTCCCGAGCTGTGGGGTTCCGGGGCCCAGTTCGGTCCCGAGCTGCGGGGCTCACGGGTCCCAGTGGTCCAAGTCCCAGTCCTGAGCTGTGAGAATCCCGGTCCCTGTCCAAGCCGTGGGGGTCCCGGTCCCCGGGGTCCGGAGGTCCGGGTCCCGCGCAGCAGGGGTCCCGGTCCCCGGGGGTCTGGGTTCGGTCCCGAGCCGCGGGTGTCACGGGTCCCAGTGGTCCAGGTCCCAGTCCTGAGCTGCGAGAATCCCAGTCCCGGTCCTAGCCGCGGGGGTCCCAGTCCCGGGGGTCCGGGTCCCGGTCTTGGTCCCCAGCCGCGGGGGTCCCGATCCTGAGGGTCCGGAGGTCCCTGTCCTGAGCCGCGGGGGTCACGGGTCCCAGTGGTCCAGGTCCCAGTCCTGAGCTGCGAGAATCCCGGTCCCGGTCCCAGTCCGAGCCGCGGGGGTCTGGTCCCGAGGTCTTGGC
Organism: Falco rusticolus; assembly: GCF_015220075.1. Lineage (NCBI taxonomy): Eukaryota > Metazoa > Chordata > Aves > Falconiformes > Falconidae > Falco > Falco rusticolus. The sequence continues at coordinate 8,171 of NW_023618219.1, read as the reverse complement.
CCCAGTCCCGGTCCCGAGCCGCGGGGGTCCCGGTCCCCGGGGTCCGGAGGTCCCGGTCCCGAGCCGCGGGGGTCCCGAGCCGCGGGGGTCCGGGTCTCGGTTCCGAGCCTCAGGGTGTCCTGGTCCCCGGGGTCGCGGTCCCGGTCCCGGGGTCCCGGTCCCGAGCCACGTGGGTCACAGTTGCGGTTCTGAGCCGCGGGGGTCCTGGTCCCTGGGGTCTAGGTCCCGGGCGGGTGCAGTACCCACCTTTGGTCAGGAGGTGGCAGCAGGTCCCCACCAGCCCTGTGCTGAGCACCGGCCGGGCGAGCACTGGGCCGGGTCTCAGCCCAGTTTACACCACCGGGCACCCGGGAGTGCTCGCTGCGGCAGCGGGGTTCCCTGCGCTCTGCCCTTTGCCCACTCGCAGCCCGGCATTCACACTCATTGCCTCCGTATGTAAAAGCATCTACATGCCTCAAGCATTTCAGTCCTTTGCGTATGATGCGCTCTGTTTCGCTGTGGGGAACGGGTGCATTTGCTCTGTTTGCATTTGGAAACAGCTGTTAGTAACAGCACGCTTAAATCAATTTTTCAAAAATAGCAGAGACTTTGCAAAACTGCACTTTCTGAGTAGGGAAAAACAAGCGGTGTAAATAAGTGGCTTAGGAAAAGCTCACACTAGGTTTCCCCTTGCACAACTAAGCATTAACGAGCTCTTGTGTTCATAGCCGCTCCCTGTGATGGGAAAGAGAACTGTTACCTCAAGAATTCCTTCCTGTCTCATTGCACGGTGAAGTTGTGCATGGGGTGTGCCTTGGAACAGTTTGGCTCCTGCGGTTCCCCATCTCAGCCCAGAAAGCAGGTAGAACAACTTTTGTGGTGCCTTTCAGCTGGCTACAGGCACAGTGTAAGACCTACCATCAGAACTCCTTTCTGGCACCTTCCCCGGTGGAGTTGTGCATGGGGTGTGTTTGGAACATTTTGTCACCAGCCGAGTCCAAAATTCAGCGGTTCCCCATCTCAGCCCAGAAAGCAGGTATACAACTTTTTTGGTGCCTTTCATCTGGCTACCGGGGCAGTGTAAAAACTACCAACAGAATTTTTTACTGGCACATTCCCTGGTGGAGTTGTGCATGAGGTGTGTTTGGAACATTTTGTCACCAGCCGAGTCCAAAATTCAGCGGTTCCCCATCTCAGCCCAGAAAGCAGGTAGAACAACTTTTGTGGTGCCTTTCAGCTGCCTACCGGGGTAGTGTAAAAACTACCAAGAGAACTCCTTTCTGGCACCTTCCCCGGTGGAGTTGTGCATGGGGTGTGTTTGGAACATTTTGTCACCAGCCGAGTCCAAAATTCAGCGGTTCCCCATCTCAGCCCAGAAAGCAGGTAGAACAACTTTTGTGGTGCCTTTCAGCTGCCTACCGGGGTAGTGTAAAAACTACCAACAGAACTCCTTTCTGGCACCTTCCCCGGTGGAGTTGTGCATGGGGTGTGTTTGGAACATTTTGTCACCAGCCGAGTCCAAAATTCAGCGGTTCCCCATCTCAGCCCAGAAAGCAGGTAGAACAACTTTTGTGGTGCCTTTCAGCTGCCTACCGGGGTAGTGTAAAAACTACCAAGAGAATTCCTTTCTGGCACCTTCCCCGGTGGAGTTGTGCATGGGGTGTGTTTGGAACATTTTGTCACCAGCCGAGTCCAAAATTCAGCGGTTCCCCATCTCAGCCCAGAAAGCAGGTAGAACAACTTTTGTGGTGCCTTTCAGCTGCCTACCGGGGTAGTGTAAAAACTACCAAGAGAACTCCTTTCTGGCACCTTCCCCGGTGGAGTTGTGCATGGGGTGTGTTTGGAACATTTTGTCACCAGCCGAGTCCAAAATTCAGCGGTTCCCCATCTCAGCCCAGAAAGCAGGTAGAACAACTTTTGTGGTGCCTTTCAGCTGCCTACCGGGGCAGTGTAAAAACTACCAACAGAACTCCTTTCTGGCACCTTCCCCGGTGGAGTTGTGCATGGGGTGTGTTTGGAACATTTTGTCACCAGCCGAGTCCAAAATTCAGCGGTTCCCCATCTCAGCCCAGAAAGCAGGTAGAACAACTTTTGTGGTGCCTTTCAGCTGCCTACCGGGGCACTGTAAAAACTACCAAGAGAACTCCTTTCTGGCACCTTCCCCGGTGGAGTTGTGCATGGGGTGTGTTTGGAACATTTTGTCACCAGCCGAGTCCAAAATTCAGCGGTTCCCCATCTCAGCCCAGAAAGCAGGTAGAACAACTTTTGTGGCGCCTTTCAGCTGCCTACCGGGGTAGTGTAAAAACTACCAACAGAACTCCTTTCTGGCACCTTCCCCGGTGGAGTTGTGCATGGGGTGTGTTTGGAACATTTTGTCACCAGCCGAGTCCAAAATTCAGCGGTTCCCCATCTCAGCCCAGAAAGCAGGTAGAACAACTTTTGTGGCGCCTTTCAGCTGCCTACCGGGGTACTGTAAAAACTACCAACAGAACTCCTTTCTGGCACCTTCCCCGGTGGAGTTGTGCATGGGGTGTGTTTGGAACATTTTGTCACCAGCCGAGTCCAAAATTCAGCGCTTCCCCATCTCAGCCCAGAAAGCAGGTAGAACATCTTTTGTGGTGCCTTTCAGCTGCCTACCGGGGCAGTGTAAAAACTACCAAGAGAACTCCTTTCTGGCACCTTCCCCGGTGGAGTTGTGCATGGGGTGTGTTTGGAACATTTTGTCACCAGCCGAGTCCAAAATTCAGCGGTTCCCCATCTCAGCCCAGAAAGCAGGTAGAACAAGTTTTGTGGTGCCTTTCAGCTGCCTACCGGGGTAGTGTAAAAACTACCAACAGAACTCCTTTCTGGCACCTTCCCCGGTGGAGTTGTGCATGGGGTGTGTTTGGAACATTTTGTCACCAGCCGAGTCCAAAATTCAGCGGTTCCCCATCTCAGCCCAGAAAGCAGGTAGAACAACTTTTGTGGTGCCTTTCAGCTGCCTACCGGGGTAGTGTAAAAACTACCAACAGAACTCCTTTCTGGCACCTTCCCCGGTGGAGTTGTGCATGGGGTGTGTTTGGAACATTTTGTCACCAGCCGAGTCCAAAATTCAGCGGTTCCCCATCTCAGCCCAGAAAGCAGGTAGAACAACTTTTGTGGTGCCTTTCAGCTGCCTACCGGGGTACTGTAAAAACTACCAACAGAACTCCTTTCTGGCACCTTCCCCGGTGGAGTTGTGCATGGGGTGTGTTTGGAACATTTTGTCACCAGCCGAGTCCAAAATTCAGCGGTTCCCCATCTCAGCCCAGAAAGCAGGTAGAACAACTTTTGTGGTGCCTTTCAGCTGCCTACCGGGGCAGTGTAAAAACTACCAAGAGAACTCCTTTCTGGCACCTTCCCCGGTGGAGTTGTGCATGGGGTGTGTTTGGAACATTTTGTCACCAGCCGAGTCCAAAATTCAGCGGTTCCCCATCTCAGCCCAGAAAGCAGGTAGAACAACTTTTGTGGCGCCTTTCAGCTGCCTACCGGGGCACTGTAAAAACTACCAACAGAACTCCTTTCTGGCACCTTCCCCGGTGGAGTTGTGCATGGGGTGTGTTTGGAACATTTTGTCACCAGCCGAGTCCAAAATTCAGCGGTTCCCCATCTCAGCCCAGAAAGCAGGTAGAACAACTTTTGTGGTGCCTTTCAGCTGCCTACCGGGGCAGTGTAAAAACTACCAAGAGAACTCCTTTCTGGCACCTTCCCCGGTGGAGTTGTGCATGGGGTGTGTTTGGAACATTTTGTCACCAGCCGAGTCCAAAATTCAGCGCTTCCCCATCTCAGCCCAGAAAGCAGGTAGAACAACTTTTGTGGTGCCTTTCAGCTGCCTACCGGGGTAGTGTAAAAACTACCAACAGAACTCCTTTCTGGCACCTTCCCCGGTGGAGTTGTGCATGGGGTGTGTTTGGAACATTTTGTCACCAGCCGAGTCCAAAATTCAGCGCTTCCCCATCTCAGCCCAGAAAGCAGGTAGAACAAGTTTTGTGGTGCCTTTCAGCTGCCTACCGGGGTAGTGTAAAACTACCAAGAGAACTCCTTTCTGGCACCTTCCCCGGTGGAGTTGTGCATGGGGTGTGTTTGGAACATTTTGTCACCAGCCGAGTCCAAAATTCAGCGCTTCCCCATCTCAGCCCAGAAAGCAGGTAGAACAACTTTTGTGGTGCCTTTCAGCTGCCTACCGGGGTAGTGTAAAAACTACCAAGAGAACTCCTTTCTGGCACCTTCCCCGGTGGAGTTGTGCATGGGGTGTGTTTGGAACATTTTGTCACCAGCCGAGTCCAAAATTCAGCGGTTCCCCATCTCAGCCCAGAAAGCAGGTAGAACAACTTTTGTGGCGCCTTTCAGCTGCCTACCGGGGTAGTGTAAAAACTACCAACAGAACTCCTTTCTGGCACCTTCCCCGGTGGAGTTGTGCATGGGGTGTGTTTGGAACATTTTGTCACCAGCCGAGTCCAAAATTCAGCGGTTCCCCATCTCAGCCCAGAAAGCAGGTAGAACAACTTTTGTGGTGTCTTTCAGCTGCCTACCGGGGTAGTGTAAAAACTACCAACAGAACTCCTTTCTGGCACCTTCCCCGGTGGAGTTGTGCATGGGGTGTGTTTGGAACATTTTGTCACCAGCCGAGTCCAAAATTCAGCGGTTCCCCATCTCAGCCCAGAAAGCAGGTAGAACAACTTTTGTGGTGCCTTTCAGCTGCCTACCGGAGCACTGTAAAAACTACCAAGAGAACTCCTTTCTGGCACCTTCCCCGGTGGAGTTGTGCATGGGGTGTGTTTGGAACATTTTGTCACCAGCCGAGTCCAAAATTCAGCGCTTCCCCATCTCAGCCCAGAAAGCAGGTAGAACATCTTTTGTGGTGCCTTTCAGCTGCCTACCGGGGTAGTGTAAAAACTACCAAGAGAACTCCTTTCTGGCACCTTCCCCGGTGGAGTTGTGCATGGGGTGTGTTTGGAACATTTTGTCACCAGCCGAGTCCAAAATTCAGCGGTTCCCCATCTCAGCCCAGAAAGCAGGTAGAACAACTTTTGTGGTGCCTTTCAGCTGCCTACCGGAGCAGTGTAAAAACTACCAAGAGAACTCCTTTCTGGCACCTTCCCCGGTGGAGTTGTGCATGGGGTGTGTTTGGAACATTTTGTCACCAGCCGAGTCCAAAATTCAGCGCTTCCCCATCTCAGCCCAGAAAGCAGGTAGAACAACTTTTGTGGTGCCTTTCAGCTGCCTACCGGGGTAGTGTAAAAACTACCAAGAGAACTCCTTTCTGGCACCTTCCCCGGTGGAGTTGTGCATGGGGTGTGTTTGGAACATTTTGTCACCAGCCGAGTCCAAAATTCAGCGCTTCCCCATCTCAGCCCAGAAAGCAGGTAGAACATCTTTTGTGGTGCCTTTCAGCTGCCTACCGGGGCACTGTAAAAACTACCAAGAGAACTCCTTTCTGGCACCTTCCCCGGTGGAGTTGTGCATGGGGTGTGTTTGGAACATTTTGTCACCAGCCGAGTCCAAATTCAGCGCTTCCCCATCTCAGCCCAGAAAGCAGGTAGAACAACTTTTGTGGTGCCTTTCAGCTGCCTACCGGGGTACTGTAAAACTACCAAGAGAACTCCTTTCTGGCACCTTCCCCGGTGGAGTTGTGCATGGGGTGTGTTTGGAACATTTTGTCACCAGCCGAGTCCAAAATTCAGCGGTTCCCCATCTCAGCCCAGAAAGCAGGTAGAACAACTTTTGTGGTGCCTTTCAGCTGCCTACCGGAGCAGTGTAAAAACTACCAACAGAACTCCTTTCTGGCACCTTCCCCGGTGGAGTTGTGCATGGGGTGTGTTTGGAACATTTTGTCACCAGCCGAGTCCAAAATTCAGCGGTTCCCCATCTCAGCCCAGAAAGCAGGTAGAACAACTTTTGTGGTGCCTTTCAGCTGCCTACCGGGATAGTGTAAAAACTACCAAGAGAACTCCTTTCTGGCACCTTCCCCGGTGGAGTTGTGCATGGGGTGTGTTTGGAACATTTTGTCACCAGCCGAGTCCAAAATTCAGCGGTTCCCCATCTCAGCCCAGAAAGCAGGTAGAACAACTTTTGTGGTGTCTTTCAGATGCCTACCGGAGCAGTGTAAAAACTACCAAGAGAATTCCTTTCTGGCACCTTCCCCGGTGGAGTTGTGCATGGGGTGTGTTTGGAACATTTTGTCACCAGCCGAGTCCAAATTCAGCGCTTCCCCATCTCAGCCCAGAAAGCAGGTAGAACAACTTTTGTGGTGCCTTTCAGCTGCCTACCGGAGCAGTGTAAAAACTACCAAGAGAACTCCTTTCTGGCACCTTCCCCGGTGGAGTTGTGCATGGGGTGTGTTTGGAACATTTTGTCACCAGCCGACTCCAAAATTCAGCGGTTCCCCATCTCAGCCCAGAAAGCAGGTAGAACAACTTTTGTGGTGCCTTTCAGCTGCCTACCGGGGTAGTGTAAAAACTACCAAGAGAACTCCTTTCTGGCACCTTCCCCGGTGGAGTTGTGCATGGGGTGTGTTTGGAACATTTTGTCACCAGCCGAGTCCAAAATTCAGCGGTTCCCCATCTCAGCCCAGAAAGCAGGTAGAACAACTTTTGTGGTGCCTTTCAGCTGCCTACCGGGGTAGTGTAAAAACTACCAAGAGAACTCCTTTCTGGCACCTTCCCCGGTGGAGTTGTGCATGGGGTGTGTTTGGAACATTTTGTCACCAGCCGAGTCCAAAATTCAGCGGTTCCCCATCTCAGCCCAGAAAGCAGGTAGAACAACTTTTGTGGTGCCTTTCAGATGCCTACCGGAGCAGTGTAAAAACTACCAACAGAACTCCTTTCTGGCACCTTCCCCGGTGGAGTTGTGCATGGGGTGTGTTTGGAACATTTTGTCACCAGCCGAGTCCAAAATTCAGCGGTTCCCCATCTCAGCCCAGAAAGCAGGTAGAACAACTTTTGTGGTGCCTTTCAGCTGCCTACCGAGGTAGTGTAAAAACTACCAAGAGAACTCCTTTCTGGCACCTTCCCCGGTGGAGTTGTGCATGGGGTGTGTTTGGAACATTTTGTCACCAGCCGACTCCAAAATTCAGCGGTTCCCCATCTCAGCCCAGAAAGCAGGTAGAACAACTTTTGTGGTGCCTTTCAGCTGCCTACCAAGGTAGTGTAAAAACTACCAAGAGAACTCCTTTCTGGCACCTTCCCCGGTGGAGTTGTGCATGGGCTGTGTTTGGAACATTTTGTCACCAGCCGAGTCCAAAATTCAGCGGTTCCCCATCTCAGCCCAGAAAGCAGGTAGAACATGTTTTGTGGTGCCTTTCAGCTGCCTACCAAGGTAGTGTAAAAACTACCAACAGAACTCCTTTCTGGCACCTTCCCCGGTGGAGTTGTGCATGGGGTGTGTTTGGAACATTTTGTCACCAGCCGACTCCAAAATTCAGCGGTTCCCCATCTCAGCCCAGAAAGCAGGTAGAACAACTTTTGTGGCGTCTTTCAGCTGCCTACCGGGGTAGTGTAAAAACTACCAAGAGAACTGCTTTCTGGCACCTTCCCCGGTGGAGTTGTGCATGGGGTGTGTTTGGAACATTTTGTCACCAGCCGAGTCCAAAATTCAGCGGTTCCCCATCTCAGCCCAGAAAGCAGGTAGAACAACTTTTGTGGTGTCTTTCAGATGCCTACCGGAGCAATGGAAAAGGACCAAACGAACTCCTGTCTGGCACCTTCCCCGGTGGAGTTGTGCATGGGCTGTGTTTGGAACATTTTGTCACCAGCCGAGACCAAAAGTCAGTGGTTCCCCATCTCAGCCCAGAAAGCAGGTAGAAAAACTTTTGTGGTGCCTTTCAAATGCCTACCAAGGTAGTGTAAAAACTACCAGGAGAACTCCTTTCTGGCACCTTCCCCGGTGGAGTTGTGCATGGGGTGTTTTTGGAACATTTTTTCACCAGCCGACTCCAAAAGTCAGTGGTTCCCCATCACAGCCCAGAAAGCAGGTAGAACAACTTTTGTGGTGCCTTTCAGGTGCCTACCAAGGTAGTGTAAAAACTACCAGGAGAACTCCTGTCTGGCACCTTCCCCGGTGGAGTTGTGCATGGGGTGTGTTTGGAACATTTTGTCACCGGCCGAGACCAAAAGTCAGTGGTTCCCCATCTCAGCCCAGAAAGCAGGTAGAACAACTTTTGTGGTGTCTTTCAT
>NW_023618218.1:0-21661 GCF_015220075.1 Falco rusticolus | reverse complement strand
AATTTTTTTTTTTTTTTTTTTTTTTTTGGGGGGGGGGGGGTGGGGGGGGTGGGGAAGAGCATCCTGGGCATTCCGTAACCTGACGGACACAAACCTCCCAGGAGGCCCCAGCGCTTCATCTTCGTCTTCCCTCTTCATCAGGGCGGCCGTTGGCGAGAGATTATACGAGATTATTTCAAGAGGGGGATTAAAATCGGGGGGGGGGGGGGGTTGGGGGTTGGTGGTTTTTTTTTTGGTTTTTTTTTTTTTTTGGAATAAAATCGCTGCCGTGGAGCAGCTGCTCAATTTGGGGAGGGGGGTGAGAATTGGCAGCGGGTGGTCCCGGACCCCCTTGGGTGAGGTTTGGGTTTTGCTTTAAATCCCTAAATCTGGTTATTTTTTCCCTCTTTCCTATTTTTTTAATCCCAACCGGGATAATTTGGAGGTTTGAGGAGAGAGTCACCCTCTCGGGGTGGATTTAATTCATCACCCGCCGATTCCCAAACGGGCCCAGGGGCTCGGCACCTGGGGCGCTGCTTTTTGGGGCAGAAAAACGGGATTTAGGATTTGCTGCTGTCGCTTTTTCACCCGATGCTGCGGCTCGGGGTGGGGGCTAACACCGATGGTTTGCGAGGTTAAGCCGAAACCCTGGAGTTTTCCGAATAACGCGGGGATTTGGAAACCTGTTCGGAAGATTTTTATTTTTCTATTTTTATTATTTTTATTTTTATTTTTATATTTTTATTGTTGTTATTTTTTTATTTTTATTTTTATATTTTTATTTTTTTCAGCCTGGCCCCTCCGGGTCTAGGGTGGGACGGTGGGATTTTTTTTCTCCACCCCGTTCCCCAATCACGATGGGCTGAGGAGGCTCTAGAAAAAGGGCAGTTTCATCCCCCCCTCCCCCCCCCAAAAAAAATAACTTTTAGGAGCGTTTTTAGTTTATTTTGAGTCATCCTCCCCTCCGATTTGGCAAAAAAAAAGGGGTTTTCAGAGCACCGTGGCCCTGCGATCCCAGCGCTGGCGTGAGGAGCGAGTTTTCTTTGGAAAAAAATCGGTTTTCTTTGGATTTTTGGGGGGGAAATAGAGAGAAGCAGGTGTATTCTGCGGCTGTATCTTTACCCTCGGAGGAGCCAGGGACGGGGAGGTTGAGGCCGGTGCCCCGGAATGGGATGTTCTACCCCCAAAAAATGCTGAACCCCACCTGGGAGCCCCAGTTTTCCCACCTGGGAGCCCCAGTTTTCCCACTGGGAGCCCCAGTTTTCCCACTGGGAGCCCCAGTTTTCCCACTGGGAGCCCCAGTTTTCCCACTGGGAGCCCCAGTTTTCCCACTGGGAGCCCCAGTTTTCCCACCTGCCTTTGCCCAAGGGCACGTGAAGCCCCTTCCCATGGGATGGAGGAAAATTATCGCCGCCGAGACCCGGCCTCGCCAACCCGGGCTGCTCCTCGGAGACGATCTCGCCTTTGTACCCGCTGCCCCGCTCGTTAGGCTGCGTTTAATTAAAGCTTTCAGGTATTGATTTAACATCCCCTCCCAGCAGATGTGATCTCAGCCAGCTTGCGGCGTAATTAGCGGGGATTAGGCAAGGACCGGACAGGAGAGGAGGTGGGTTAATGCCAAACGCAGACGGATTTAACGCTCCTCGTCTGTCCCGGCGTTCCGGGTTGGCGAGATCCCGGCGGAGAAACCAAAGCAGGGCTGGAAAACCGGGAATGATGGCGGAGGCGGCGGCCCAGGGGCTCGAGGTCTTTGTGCCGGGTTAACGGTTAGGCTCGACGATCCCAAATTGCCATCGGAAATAATTTGGTGGTTTATTGAGTTGATTTTCCTGATCCCGGGAAGGATGGGCAGCGCTGGAACCGGCTCCCCAGGGATGTTACGGGATCACCATCCCTGGGAATATCGGGAAAAACGCGCGGATGCGGCGCCGTTTAGTGCTGGGCTTGGTTTAACGGTTGGACCTGACGATCCCAAATTCCCATCGGAAATAATTTGATGTTTTATTGAGTTGATTTTCCTGATCCCAGAGCGGGTGGGTGAGCACTGGAACTGGCTCCCCAGGGATGTTACGGGATCACCATCCCTGGGAATATCGGGAAAAACGCGCGGATGCGGCGCCGTTTAGTGCTGGGCTTGGTTTAACGGTTGGACTTGACGATCCCAGATTCCCATCCGAAATAATTTGATGGTTTATTGAGTTGATTTTCCTGATCCCAGAGCGGGTGGGTGAGCGCTGGAACAGGTTTCCCAGAGATGGGATGGGATCGCTGGGAAAAAACGCGCGGATGCGGCGCTCGGCGGCGCCGTTTAGTGCTGGGCTTGGTTTAACGGTTGGACCTGACGATCCCAAATTTCCATCGGAAATAATTTGATGGTTTATTGACTCGATTTTCCTGCTTGGATCTTTTAATCGCCACCGCTAACCCTCTGCTCTCCCCCCCGGATGCTGCAGGATGGCCTGGGAGCGGCGGCAGCGCCCGGCGTGAGCACCGACGGCGGGGACCACCATGCCGCGGCGGAGCGGTGACACCGGGCGCCACGGGGCTTCGCTCGCCACCAACCGCCCGCCGCTGAGCGAGGCCGTCCCGGCGCGGCCGCAGCCATGACTTCCCGCCTCCCCCCGCCGCCACGTGGCTCCGTCAGCGGACCATGAGCTCCCACCGCCCGCCCCGGCACGATGGCACCGAGGCCGAGGGCTGCCCGCCGGCTTTTTGGGCGCAAAACGGCAGCGTGCCCGCAACGGGGGGCGAAGCCCCTCGCCTGGCCCCCACCACGCCAGCCGTGCCCAAGATGGGGGTGCGCGCCCGCATCGCCGACTGGCCCCCCAAGAGAGACGCTGCCAAGGACCCCCCCGGCGGTGCCAGCCCGTGCCGGGACGCGGCAAGCAGCCGGGGTTTGGCCGGGGGGCAGCAGCCCCTCGCGGGGGTCTCGGGCTTCAAAGCCCTTCACCGCCTGGCGCGGCGGCGTTCCAAGGACGTGGAGTTTCAGGAGGGGTGGCCTCGCTCCCCGGCCAGGGGCTTGGCGCCGCTGCGGCACCGGAGCAGCAGCGAGGTGACGCTGAGCGAGTGTGACCCGGAGGAGCCGGCGGAGCCGCGGGGGACCAAGCTGGGGGGGGGGGCCGGGCTTTTCCGCGAGTACGGCAGCACCTCCTCCATCGACGTGCAGGGCATCTCGGAGCAAAGCTTCTTCGAGATGCTCAACGAATTCCGGACCGAGAAGCCGGACCGGCGAGCGCTCACGCCCGAGCGCCTGGGAGAGGCCGGGTTTCCTGCGGGATCGTCCCCTGGGATCAAGGCGGACGGCAGGAACGGGGCCCGGGATGAGCCGTCGGCACAAGGCAAGGAGAAATCCCGGCGGAGATGTCCCAAGGGTGATGCCGGAGGGGAATCCATCTTCAGGAAGCTCCGGAGCGGCCGAACCGAGGGGGAGGCAGGGAAGGAGGCGGAGGAGCCGCGGGCGCCGGAGCCGGGCAAGGCCTGGATGTGCCAGAAGAGCTTTGCGCACTACGACGTGCAGAGCATCCTCTTCGACCTCAACGCCGTGGCCGTCGGCCGCGCCGTGGTAGCCCAACGCCGCAACACCACCACGGGCGCCTCGGCTGCTTCGGCCGCCACCGCTCGGGCCGGCGCGTTGGGAGGGTCCGAGCCGGCGCTGGGCAGCGCCGAGGATCTGAACTGTAAGGAAAACCTGGAGCACGACGTGGGGGACAACACCAGCAACGAGCTCCTGCTCAGCTGCCCCCATTTCCGCAACGAGATCGGCGGCGGCGCCGGCGGCGGCGAGCGCAACGTCAGTTTTTCCAAAGCCTCGGCGGGATCCCCGGGGATCCAGCCGGTTGAGGGGGGATTCCTGGAATCTACCCTCGCCCTCCGGCCCACCAACGCCGGCATCTCGGTGCTGGAGGTCCCCAAGGAGCTGCAGAGGAATCCCAACCGCCTCAAGCACTACAGCGTCGAGCACGTGGATCTGGGCGCTCGCTACTACCGGGATCATTTCCATGGGAAAGGTGAGAGCTCCGAGGATATTCCCGGGGGGTGGGGGGGCTCCGCAGGCTCCCCCCCCGCCTCGGTGAGATGCTGCTGGTGACGGGGAGGCGCTCAGCGTGGCGGGGGGGGGAAAGGGGGCGCAGCCCGCTCGCGGCGTAAAGCCCCCCCAGACCCTTCCTCCGGGTCGGGGGGGGGGAAGGTCGGAGCATCCCTGGGGTGCGCCCAGCTCCAGCCCAGCTCCCAGTTGCGGGGCTGGACCGGTGGGAAGGGGCACGGTGACGCTTCCCCCTCCCCCCCCCCCATCCCTCTTCCAACCCCGTTTCTCTCGGGCAGAGCACTCCAACTACTTCGGGGTGGACGAAAAACTGGGACCGGTTGCCGTCAGCATCAAACGGGAGAAACTGGAGGACCACAAGGACCACGGCCCCCAGTACCAGTACAGGATCATTTTCCGGACCAGCGAGGTAGATCACGGAGGGGAGAGGGTTGGAAAATGTTTTGGAAAAAGGGGATCCGGGAAGCTCCATCCCCCAGCGCTGATGGTTTCTCTTCCCACCTTGGGGGTGCTTTGCTTTCTTTCCTAATTTATTTTTTTTAAAAAAACAAACAAACAAACAAACAAAAAATATTTTGGCAGCTCGTCACCCTGCGTGGCTCCATCCTGGAGGACGCCACCCCCACTGCCACCAAGCACGGGACGGTGCGGGGTCTCCCGTTGAAGGACGCGTTGGAATACGTCGTCCCGGAGCTCAACATCCACTGCCTGCGCCTGGCCCTCAGCACGCCCAAGGTCACCGAGCAGCTCCTCAAGCTGGACGAGCAAGGGGTGAGCGGGGAGGGGGAGGAGGGGGTTGGGGGCTCCTGGGCTGCTTGGGGGGACCGGGGTTGACCCCCCCCCGCCCCCCTTATCTCCCTGCAGCTCTGCCGGCGGCACAAGGTGGGCATCCTCTACTGCAAAGCGGGGCAGAGCTCGGAGGAGGAGATGTACAACAACGAGGAGGCAGGACCCCCCCTGGAGGAGTTCCTCTCCCTCCTGGGGGAGAAGGTTTGCCTCAAAGCCTTCAGCAAGTACGCGGCTCAGCTGGACACCAAAAGTGAGGCACTGGGGGGTGGGGGGCACACAGACGGGCCCCCTCCCCCCCCCCCCACCTATTTAACCCCCGGCCTCCCCCTCCGCAGCTGACTCCACCGGCACCCACTCCCTCTACACCACCTACCAGGACTACGAAATCATGTTCCACGTCTCCACCATGCTCCCCTACACCCCCAACAACCGCCAGCAGGTAACCCCCGACCCCGGGGAGGAGGGGGGGGGGGGCACCCCAATGCCTCCATCCCCACCCCCTCCCCGATTTGAGGCTCTCCCTTCTTTTTCCCATGTCTGTTTGGGGATTTTTATTTTTTTTTTTTTTTTTTTTTTTTTTTTAAATCCATCTGGGACTCAACCGTCCGTCGCGTTATCGTTCGTAGCTGCTGCGGAAGAGGCACATAGGGAACGACATCGTCACCATCATTTTCCAAGAGCCCGGGGCTTTGCCTTTCACCCCCCAAAATATCCGCTCCCACTTCCAGCACGTCTTCATCATCGTCCGAGCCCACAACCCCTGCACCGACAACGTCTGTTATAGGTGAGACAAACCGTGGGGGAGGGGCTCCGGCTTCGGGATCCAGGGTTGATTCTTCTGGGCTTTTGGTTTCTTTTCGAGATTTTTTTTTTTTTTTTTTTTTAATCATTTTTTTTGTTCACCCAAAGGGTTGTCGGGGGGGAGGGGGGCTTAGGGATGCGGTGGGGTCGGCTGGACGTGATGATCGTCACGGTCTTTGCCAACCCAAATTGTTCCCTAATTCCATTATTTTATCCACAAAAAAAAACCAACCAAACAAACAAACATAAAAAACCACTAATTCCATGATTTTATCCAAAAAAACCCACAAAAAACGCTTAATTCAGTGATTTTACCCCCAAAACAACTCTCACAAAACACGCCGATTGCGAGACTTTACCCCCAAAACAACTCTCACAAAACACGCCGATTGCGAGACTTTACCCCCAAAACAACTCTCACAAAACACGCCAATTGCGTGACTTTACGCAAGAAAAAAAACCCACAAAACCCGCTAAGTCCCTGATTTTACCTCAAGAAAAAGACCACAAACCCGCTGATTCCCTGATTTTACCTCAAGAAAAAGACCACAAAACCCGCTGGTTCCCTGATTTTACCTCAAGGAAAAGACCGCAAAACCCGCCGAGTCCCTGATTTTACCCCAAGAAAAAGACCGCAAAACCCGCCGAGTCCCTGATTTTACCCCAAGAAAAAGACCGCAAAACCCGCCGAGTCCCTGATTTTACCCCAAGGAAAAGACCGCAAAACCCGCCGGTTCCCTGATTTTACCCCAAGGAAAAGACCGCAAAACCCGCCGAGTCCCTGATTTTACCCCAAGGAAAAGACCGCAAAACCCGCCGAGTCCCTGATTTTACCCCAAGGAAAAGACCGCAAAACCCGCCGAGTCCCTGATTTTACCCCAAGGAAAAGACCGCAAAACCCGCCGAGTCCCTGATTTTACCCCAAGGAAAAGACCGCAAAACCCGCCGAGTCCCTGATTTTACCCCAAGGAAAAGACCGCAAAACCCGCCGAGTCCCTGATTTTACCCCAAGGAAAAGACCGCAAAACCCGCCGAGTCCCTGATTTTACCCCAAGAAAAAGACCGCAAAACCCGCCGAGTCCCTGATTTTACCCCAAGAAAAAGACCGCAAAACCCGCCGAGTCCCTGATTTTACCCCAAGAAAAAGACCGCAAAACCCGCCGGTTCCCTGATTTTACCTCAGGAAAAAGACCGCAAAACCCGCCGGTTCCCTGATTTTACCTCAGGAAAAAGACCGCAAAACCCGCCGGTTCCCTGATTTTACCTCAGGAAAAAGACCGCAAAACCCGCCGAGTCCCTGATTTTACCCCAAGAAAAAGACCGCAAAACCCGCCGAGTCCCTGATTTTACCCCAAGAAAAAGACCGCAAAACCCGCCGAGTCCCTGATTTTACCCCAAGAAAAAGACCGCAAAACCCGCCGAGTCCCTGATTTTACCCCAAGAAAAAGACCGCAAAACCCGCCGAGTCCCTGATTTTACCCCAAGAAAAAGACCGCAAAACCCGCCGGTTCCCTGATTTTACCCCAAGAAAAAGACCGCAAAACCCGCCGGTTCCCTGATTTTACCTCAGGAAAAAGACCGCAAAACCCGCCGGTTCCCTGATTTTACCTCAGGAAAAAGACCGCAAAACCCGCCGGTTCCCTGATTTTACCTCAGGAAAAAGACCGCAAAACCCGCCGGTTCCCTGATTTTACCTCAGGAAAAAGACCGCAAAACCCGCCGAGTCCCTGATTTTACCCCAAGGAAAAGACCGCAAAACCCGCCGGTTCCCTGATTTTACCCCAAGGAAAAGACCGCAAAACCCGCCGGTTCCCTGATTTTACCCCAAGGAAAAGACCGCAAAACCCGCCGGTTCCCTGATTTTACCCCACGAAAAAGACCGCAAAACCCGCCGTTTCCCTGATTTTACCCCAAGGAAAAGACCGCAAAACCCGCCGGTTCCCTGATTTTACCCCAAGGAAAAGACCGCAAAACCCGCCGGTTCCCTGATTTTACCCCAAGGAAAAGACCGCAAAACCCGCCGAGTCCCTGATTTTACCCCAAGGAAAAGACCGCAAAACCCGCCGAGTCCCTGATTTTACCCCAAGGAAAAGACCGCAAAACCCGCCGAGTCCCTGATTTTACCCCAAGGAAAAGACCGCAAAACCCGCCGAGTCCCTGATTTTACCCCAAGGAAAAGACCGCAAAACCCGCCGAGTCCCTGATTTTACCCCAAGAAAAAGACCGCAAAACCCGCCGAGTCCCTGATTTTACCCCAAGGAAAAGACCGCAAAACCCGCCGGTTCCCTGATTTTACCCCAAGAAAAAGACCGCAAAACCCGCCGGTTCCCTGATTTTACCCCAAGGAAAAAGACCGCAAAACCCGCCGGTTCCCTGATTTTACCTCAAGAAAAAGACCGCAAAACCCGCCGGTTCCCTGATTTTACCTCAGGAAAAAGACCGCAAAACCCGCCGGTTCCCTGATTTTACCTCAGGAAAAAGACCGCAAAACCCGCCGGTTCCCTGATTTTACCTCAGGAAAAAGACCGCAAAACCCGCCGGTTCCCTGATTTTACCCCAAGGAAAAGACCGCAAAACCCGCCGGTTCCCTGATTTTACCCCAAGGAAAAGACCGCAAAACCCGCCGGTTCCCTGATTTTACCCCAAGGAAAAGACCGCAAAACCCGCCGGTTCCCTGATTTTACCCCAAGGAAAAGACCGCAAAACCCGCCGGTTCCCTGATTTTACCCCAAGGAAAAGACCGCAAAACCCGCCGAGTCCCTGATTTTACCCCAAGGAAAAGACCGCAAAACCCGCCGAGTCCCTGATTTTACCCCAAGGAAAAGACCGCAAAACCCGCCGAGTCCCTGATTTTACCCCAAGAAAAAGACCGCAAAACCCGCCGGTTCCCTGATTTTACCTCAGGAAAAAGACCGCAAAACCCGCCGGTTCCCTGATTTTACCTCAGGAAAAAGACCGCAAAACCCGCCGAGTCCCTGATTTTACCCCAAGAAAAAGACCGCAAAACCCGCCGAGTCCCTGATTTTACCCCAAGAAAAAGACCGCAAAACCCGCCGAGTCCCTGATTTTACCCCAAGAAAAAGACCGCAAAACCCGCCGAGTCCCTGATTTTACCCCAAGAAAAAGACCGCAAAACCCGCCGAGTCCCTGATTTTACCCCAAGAAAAAGACCGCAAAACCCGCCGAGTCCCTCATTTTACCCCAAAATAAACCCGCAAAAACCGCCGAGTCCCTGATTTTACCCCCCAAAAAGACCGCAAAACCCGCCGAGTCCCTGATTTTACTCCAAAATAAACCCACACAAACCACTAAGTCCCTGATTTTACCCAAGAAATCACCCGCAAAACCCGCTAGTTCCCTGATTTTACCCAAGAAATCACCCGCAAAACCCGCTAGTTCCCTGATTTTACTTCAAGAAAAAGACCACAAAAACCGCTATTTCCCTGATTTTACCCCAAAATAAACCCACAAAACCCGCTAGTTCCCGGATTTTACCCCAAGAAAAAAACCCACAAAACCCGCTAGTTCCCTGATTTTACCTCAAGAAAAAGACCACAAAACCCGCTGAGTCCCTGATTTTACCCCAAGAAAAACCACAGAAACCGCTAATTCCCTGATTTTACCCCAAAATAAAACCACAAAAACCGCTAGTTCCCTGATTTTACCCCCCAAAATAAAACCCCAAAAACCGCTAGTTCCCTGATTTTACCCCCCAAAAACCCCCACAAAACCCGCTAGTTCCATGAGTTTACCCCGAAACTAACAGGTTCCTCTCCGTCCCCTCAGCGTGGCGGTCACCAGGTCCAAGGACGTGCCGCCCTTCGGCCCCCCCATCCCTCCCGGCGTCACCTTCCGCAAATCCGACGTCTTCCGCGATTTCTTGCTGGCCAAGGTGATCAACGCGGAGAACGCGGCTCACAAGTCAGACAAGTTCCACACCATGGCCACGCGCACCCGCCAGGAGTACCTGAGGGACCTGGCTGAGAACTGCGTCACCAACACGCCCCTCGACTCCGCCGGGAAGTTCCACCTCATCTCCTTGGCTTCCAAGAAGAAGGAGAAGACCAAGGCCCGCGCGGGCGCTGAGCAGCACAGCGCCGGCGCCATCGCTTGGCGCGTCTCCGCTCAGGATTTCGCCCGCGGAGCCGAGATCCCTTGCGCCTTGGCCATCTCCAACGAGTTCGTGGTCCTGCTCGACCTGGGGGCCAAGGAGGTGGTCTTCAACTGCTTCTGCGGCGACGTCATCGGCTGGACCGCCGACGCTTCCACCCTCAAGGTCTTCTACGGCCGAGGCGACCACATCTTCATCCGGGCGGCCGAGGGTGGCCCTGAGGACATCAAGGACATCGTGCAGAGGCTGAAGGTGAGCGACAAAACGACCAACCGCCCCCCCCCCCCCCCCCCATAGCCCCCCACCCCCTGAAACACGGAGGGCGGCGCACCTTGGGCATCTTCCACGCACCCAGCGCTTCGGAAATTTATTTTTTTTTACCAATTTGGTGGTTTCGGAGGAAGCGGGGGGGGGGGAATACTCCCTGGGGGTGATGGGGAGCCCCCTCCTCACCTTCCCCTCCCCCGCCGCAGGTGATGACGGACGGTTGCGAGACGGTGGACATGACCTTGAGGAGGAACGGGTTGGGCCAGCTGGGTTTCCACGTGAAATACGACGGGACGGTGGCGGAGGTGGAGGATTACGGCTTCGCCTGGCAGGCCGGCCTGCGGCAGGGCAGCCGCCTGGTGGAGATCTGCAAGGTGGCCGTCGTCACCCTCAGCCACGACCAGATGATCGACCTCCTCCGCACCTCCGTCACCGTCAAGGTCGTCATCATCCCGCCCCACGAGGACGGAACCCCTCGCAGGTACGTGGGGGGGCTGGGGGGGCGGGGGGAGCCCCCTGTGCCTTTCCCTGCTCCAAACCTGCCTTCTTTTTTTTTTCCCCCCCCCCAAAAAAAAATTTTGGAGGGCAAAGCCCCCCCCCCCCACCGGGAGAAACCCCCGCACCGGGCACGGCCACCGCGGCGACGGGTTGAGTTAATGACCAAACCGTAATTAACGCCCCCCCCCCCCCCACCGCAGAGCGTTGCTTTGCTTTGCCGGTGGGGGGGGGGGGGGGGGGTGGCCCCCTGAGGGTGGGGGGGGGGGGTGGGGGTCCGCCGGCGCTGACCCCCGCCGCTTTTCCAGGGGATGGGCGGAATCCTTGGAGATGGGCAACGCGGAGCCGAAGGGAGAAGCGGAGAATTCGGCGAGCAGCTCCCGCCCGCCGTACCGCAGCCACGCCGCCTGGCAGTGGAGCGGGCCGGCCTCCCACAACACGCTCCCCCCGGGCAAACGGACCGAAACGCAGCCCCCGGCCCACCGCCCGCCCAAGCAGCCCACCGTGCCCTACCGGGAGCCGCAACCGTTGCACGGCAAGAGGTGAGTCGCCGCGCCGCCGCTGCGCCGCCGCCGCCACCAGCCCTTCGCCGCTGGCCCGTGGCAATAATTCCCCGTTTTTTCCGTGGGGGGGGGGGGGCCAGGCCCGTCAGTTTTCCCGAGACCCCCCATTCCGCCTCCTCGTCGCCGGCGGGAGCGGAGAGGCCGCAGCCGTACCGGCAACCGTCGGGCAGCTTCTCGGCACCGGGCAGCACCGGCGCAGCCTACGCTCGCTACAAACCCTCTCCGGAGAGGTGCGGCGGCACCGCGGGGTGCCAACTTGGGGGGAGGGGCGGGGGGGAGATGGGGGACGTTGACGTTTTGGGGGGGTCCAACCCATCCCCCTGCTCTCCCCCCCGCAGGTACGGCGCCTCGCAGCGGCCGCCGTTGCCCTTTGAGCCGCACGGTGGCCACGATGGCCCCTCCAGCGGCGACTCGTCGTCGGGGGGGCTCAGTAGCCACGAGAGCACCATGGAGCGGCACAAGCCAGGTAGGGGAAGGTGGGCGGGGGGGGGGGGGGGGGTCACCCCGCTGTCCCTTGGGGGAGGGGGGGGGTCAAGGGTGACCCCTCGGGTGACGGACTCGTTGCAGAGCCGCTGTGGCACGTACCGGCCCAGTCCAGGTTGCCGGGGGGCGGCGGGGGCAAGCGGCTGGGCCGGCAGGAGCCGACGGGCAAAGACTCCCCCAACCGGCACTCCAAGGTGAGGGTCCCCCCGTCCCCCCCCAAACCGGGATGTGGGGGGTGGGGGGGGAGCGCTGGGTGACCCCTGGTGACCCCCCCCCCCGTTTTTTTTTTTTTTTTTTTTTTTTTTTTTCTTTTTGGGGGGGGGTGGGGAGGGGATCCCAGGGTGACGGGCAGGGGGCTGCGCGGGTGTCCCGGCAGGGTGACGCGCAGTACTCGAGCCACTCCAGCAGCAACACGCTCTCCAGCAACGCCTCCAGCGACGAGCGTTGGTTCGACGGGCCCGATCCGGCGGAAACGGAGCCGGAGCCCCTCGCCAAAGGCGGCTCCAGCGACAGCGGCATCGACACCGCGCTCTACGCCTGCAGCCCCGCTGCTCGGGGGGCTGCCCCCAAGCCCCCCCGCCCGGCACCGCAGCGGGACAAGGTCCCCAAAACCTCGCCGGCGTCTTACTCGGCTTTCCAGGACGATCCCGTCCGTCCCGGTGACAAAAAGAGGGAAACGTCCCCCACCGTCGGCACCGGCAGCCAGCCCAAAAACTACCGGCACAAAACGGGGACCCCCGCAACCTCGGGGACCCCCGGCAGCAGCCCTGACCCCTTCAAACAACCCAGGTGAGCAGCCCCGCCGTGTCCCCAGGGAGGATCTCAGCTTTTGGGGGGGGCTTAGGGGGGGGGGGGGGGGCGGGCTTTACCCCCCGGCCCCTGGGGTGAGCCTGGCTGTGTCTCCCCCCCCCAGCAGCTCCCAGTCCCGGTTGGGGTATCCCAGCTACGAAGCCCCCCGGCCCCCCCCCAGCTCCCAGCTTTCCGCTTCGGTCCCGAAATCCTTCTTCTCCAAGCAGACGGTCAGGAATAAACACGCTACGGGATGGAAACGTGCCGACGATACCCCAGACCCCAAAAAGTAGGTGCTGGGGTGGGGGAGGGGGGGGGGGGGGGGGGAGAGCTGCAGGACTCCCATCCTGGGGGACTCCGGCGTCTTGAAAATGAATCTTCCTGGTATCCCGGAGGATTTGGGTTGGGGGCAGGTGGTCCCAGCAGAGTCTGACACCCCCCCCCCCCCCCCCCCCCCCCCCGCCCCGTTTTTATCGGGACAGGCAGGTGGACGCCGGCACCAAGAACGTTTTTGGGCAGCCGCGGCTGCGGGCGTCGCTGCGGGACCTGCGCTCCCCCCGGAAAAGCTACAAATCCACCATCGAGGACGACCTGAAGAAACTCATCATCATGGACAGCGCGGCCGAACCGGAGCGCGACGCGGTGAGCCGGGCTCCGGGGGGGGGTGGGGGGGGGTGGGGGGACACACAGCCCTTCTCCCTGCGCTCAGGGGGTCACCCCGGCGGTTTTTTCCCCCCCCCTCCCCCATCCAGTCTCCCCCCCAGAAGGGGCTGCAGCGGACGCTGTCGGACGAGAGCCTGTGCGGGGGGCGGCGGGATGCCGGTTACGCCGCCGGTGCCGCGGCGCTGGATACCGACGTCCTCTTCACCAGCACCTACCCCTCCAGCACCCTGCCCAGCCGCCGGCAGCACCCCCCCGCCGCCAACGGCAGCCTCCCCGAGAAGAAATGTGAGTGGGGAAAGGGGATCCGGGAATTGTCGGAATTGTCAAATTGTCGGAATTGTCAAATTGTCGGAATTGTCGGAATTGCCGGAATTGTCGGAATTGCCGGCATTGTAAGAATTGTCGGAATTGTCGGAATTGCCAGAATTGTCAAATTGCCGGAATTGCCGGCATTGTCGGCATTGTCGGAATTGTCGGCATTGTCGGCATTGTCGGAATTGTCAGAATTGTCGGCATTGTTAGAATTGTCGGAATTGTCGGAATTGTCGGAATTGCCAGCATTGTTAGAATTGCCGGCATTGTCGGAATTGCCGGCATTGTCGGAATTGTCGGCATTGTCGGAATTGCCGGCATTGTCGGAATTGTCGGAATTGCCGGCATTGTCGGAATTGTCGGAATTGTCGGCATTGCCGGCATTGTCGGAATTGTCGGAATTGCCGGCATTGTCGGAATTGCCGGCATTGTCGGAATTGTCGGAATTGTCGGAATTGCCGGCATTGTCGGCATTGTCGGAATTGTCGGAATTGTCGGAATTGCCGGCATTGTTAGAATTGCCGGAATTGTCGGAATTGCCGGCATTGTAAGAATTGTCGGAATTGCCGGCATTGTAAGAATTGTCGGAATTGTCAAATTGCCAGAATTGCCGGCATTGTTAGAATTGCTGGAATTGTCGGAATTGCCGGCATTGTCAGAATTGTCAGAATTGCTGGCATTGTTAGAATTGTCGGAATTGTTGGAATTGTTAGAATTGCTGGAATTGCCGGCATTGTTAGAATTGCCGGCATTGTCGGAATTGTCGCAATTGTCAGAATTGCCGGCATTGTAAGAATTGTCGGAATTGTCGGAATTGCCGGAATTGTCGGAATTGCCGGTATTGTCGGAATTGCCGGCATTGTAAGAATTGTCGGAATTGTCAGAATTGTTGGAATTGTCGGAATTGTAAGAATTGTCGGAATTGTCGGAATTGCCGGCATTGTTGGAATTGCCGGCATTGTTGGAATTGTCGGAATTGTCAGAATTGTCGGAATTGTCAGAATTGTCGGAATTGTCGGAATTGTCGGAATTGTCGGAATTGTCAGAATTGTCGGAATTGCCGGCATTGCCGGAATTGTTGGAATTGCCGGCATTGTCGGAATTGTAAGAATTGTCGGAATTGCCAGAATTGCCGGAATTGCCAGCATTGTTAGAATTGCCGGAATTGTCGGAATTGTAAGAATTGCCGGAATTGTCGGAATTGTCAGAATTGTCGGAATTGCCGGCATTGTAAGAATTGTCAGAATTGTCGGAATCGCCGGCATTGTAAGAATTGTCGGCACTGCTGGTATTGTCGGAATTGTCGCAATTGTCGGTATTGTTAGAATTGTCGGAATTGTAAGAATCGTCAAATTGTCGGCATTGCCGGAATTGTCGGCATTGCCGGATTTGTTGGCATTGCCAGTATTGTAAGAATTGCCAGCGTTGCCGGAATTGCCGGAATTGTTGGAACTGCCAGCATTGTAAGAATTGCCGGAATTGTCACCATTGTCGGAATTGCCGGAATTGTCGGCATTGCCGGTATTGTAAGAATTGTCGAATTGCCGGAATTGCCGGAATTGTCGGCATTGCCGGTATTGTAAGAATTGTCGAATTGCCGGAATTGCCGGAATTGTCGGCATTGCCGGTATTGTAAGAATTGTCGAATTGCCGGAATTGCCGGAATTGTCGGCATTGCCGGTATTGTAAGAATTGTCGAATTGCCGGAATTGCCAGAATTGTCGGCATTGCCGGTATTGTAAGAATTGTCAGCATTGCCGGAATTGCCAGAATTGCTGGAATTGTCAGTATTGTCGGAATTGCCGGAATTGTCGGCATTGCCGGAATTGTCGGCATTGCCGGTATTGTAAGAATTGCCGGAATTGTCGGCATTGCCGGAATTGCTGGAATTGCCGGAGTTGTCACCATTTTCGGCAATTGCCAAAATTGTCGGAATTGTCGCCATTGCTGGCATTGCCGGAATTGTCAGTATTGTCGGAATTGCCAAAATTGTCGGCAATTGCCAAAATTGCCGGAATTGCCAGAATTGTCGCCATTGCCGGAATTGTCGGCATTGGTGGAATTGCCGGAATTGTCAGCCTTGTCGGCAATTGCCAAAATTGTTGGCATTGCTGGAATTTCTGGAATTTCCGGAATTGTCAGAATTGCCAAAATTGTCGGCATTGCCGGAATTGTCTGTATTGTCGGAATTGTTGGAATTGCCAAAATTGCCGGAATTGTCGGCATTGCCAGAATTGTCGGCATTGCCAAAATTGTCGGAATTGCCGGAATTGTTGGCATTGCCGGTATTGTAAGAATTGTCGAATTGCCGGAATTGCCGGCATTGCCAGTATTGTAAGAATTGCCGGAATTGTCGGCATTGCCGGAATTGCTGGAATTGTCGGCATTGCCGGAATTGCCGGAATTGTCGGCATTGCCAGAATTGCCGGAATTGTAAGAATTGCCGGAATTGTAAGAATTGCTGGAATTGTCGAATTGCCGGAATTGTAAGAATTGTCGAATTGCCGGAATTGCTGGAATTGTAAGAATTGCTGGAATTGTAAGAATTGCTGGAATTGTAAGAATTGCCGGAATTGTAAGAATTGCCGGAATTGTCAGTATTGTCGAATTGCCGGAATTGTAGGCATTGCCGGAATTGTAAGAATTGTCGAATTGCCGGAATTGTAGGAATTGCCGGAATTGTAAGAATTGTCGAATTGCCGGCATTGCCGGAATTGTAAGAATTGTGGAATTGTCGGCATTGCCGGCATTGCCGGAATTGTAAGAATTGTGGAATTGTCGGCATTGCCGGCATTGCCGGAATTGTAAGAATTGTCGAATTGCCGGAATTGTCGGCATTGCCGGAATTGTAAGAATTGTAAGAATTGCCGGAATTGTCGGCATTGCCGGAATTGTAAGAATTGTAAGAATTGCCGGAATTGTCGAATTGTCGAATTGCCGGCATTGCCGGAATTGTCAGAATTGCCGGAATTGTAAGAATTGTCGAATTGCCGGCATTGCCGGAATTGTCAGAATTGCCGGAATTGTAAGAATTGCCGGAGTTGCCGGCATTGCCGGCTTTGCCGCGCCCCTGATCTTTATCAGTACCGTTGAATTCCCGGGGGCGGCGCTTGCCCCGTGGCGCCCCTGTCCCTGCAGCCCCCTTCTCCGCCTCCGAGCTGTCGCTGGCCGAAGCGCGGGACAAGCCCCCGCTGCGCCGCATCGATCCCGGGATGATGCCGCTGCCGGACACGGCGGCCGGGCTGGAGTGGTCCAGCCTGGTGAACGCTGCCAAAGCCTACGAAGGTAGGGCTGCCCCTCCCCCCCCCCCCCCAAAAAAAAGGGGGTCGCCCCCCCCTAGAAAAAGGGGGTCCCCCAACCCTCCCCCCCCCAAAAAAAAGGGGGTCCCCCGCCCCTTCCTCCCAAAAAAAGGTGTCCAGCCACCTCTTTCCCCCCAGCTCTTTCCCCCCCCCCAAAAAAAGGGGTCCCCCCACCTCTCCCCCCCCCCTAAAAAAAGTGGGTCCCCCCCTCTGCCCCCCCCCCCCCCCAGTTTTGGGGTGCTGTGGCGCCGGGGGTGCTGAGCCCCCGCTGCCTTCGCAGTGCAGAGAGCCGTCTCCCTCTTCTCCCTCACCGACTCCGTGCTGAGCCCCGACCCCCCCGAGAGGCAGCCGGCCCCCCCACTCAGGTACAAGGGCTGGGGGGCTGGTAGGAGGGGGGGGGCACCCCCACCCTAGGCCCCCCTCCCCACCCCCACCCCACCCCAACGCCGTCCCCGTGTCCCCCACAGCCAGCCCCCCCCCCCCTGGACCTGCCGGGGAAGGTGTCGCAGCTGGAGGCGATGCTGAAGCAGCTCCACAGCGACCTGCAGAAGGTACCGGGGGGGCCGCGGGGGGGGGGGGGGCGGGGGGTCGAGGGGCCGGTGGTGTCACCGACCCCCTCCCCTTGCGCCCCCTCCCCCCCCCCCCCCCAGGAGAAGCAGGACAAGGTGGTGCTGCAGGCGGAGGTGGCCAACCTGCGGCAGAACAACCGGCGCCTGCAGGAGGAATCGCACTCGGCCGCCCGGCAGCTCCGCCGCTTCGCCCGCATCTTCTCCGGCGCCGTGGACAAGGAGGAGCTGTGAGCCAGCCGGGGGCGGGCTGGGGACACCGCCACCCCCCCCCGGGGCACCGCCACCCCCCCCCGGGGACACCGCCACCCCCCCCGGGGACACCGCCACCCCCTCCTTGGGGACACCGCCAACCCCCCCCCCTCCCGGGGCAGCTGGAGTGTCCCTATGGGACCAGGAGCAGCCTGATGCGACTGAGGGCCCCTGGATGGGGCCAGGACTGTATATGGGACCGGGGGCCTCCCTATAGGGCCCTGAGCATCCTATAGGGCCAGCAGAATCCATAGGGGGCCGTGAGCATCATCAGGGGGTCCCAGCCGGTCCCTGAGCATCATCAGGGGGTCCCAGCCGGTCCCTGTATGGGGCTGAAGAGCATCCCTATAGGGCCTTGTAAGGTTTGGGAGCATCCTATAGGGTTGGAGCATCTATAGGGCCCTGAGCATCCCTATGGGACCAGCAGAATCCATAGGGGGCCGTGAGCATCATTAGGGGGTCCCAACCGGTCCCTGTATGGGGCTGAAGAGCATCCCTATAGGGCCTTGTAAGGGTTGGGAGCATCCTATAGGGTTGGAGCATCTGTAGGGCCCTGAGCATCCTTGGAGGGACCGGGAGCATCCTATAGGGCCAGCAGAATCCATAGGGGGCCGTGAGCATCATCAGGGGGTCCCAGCCGGTCCCTGTATGGGGCTGAAGAGCATCCCTATAGGGCCCTGAGTGTCCTTGTAGGGTTGGGAGCATCCTGTAGGGTTGGAGCATCTATAGGGCCCTGAGCATCCTTGGAGGGACCGGGAGCATCCTATAGGGCCAGCAGAATCCATAGGGGGCCGTGAGCATCATTAGGGGGTCCCAACCGGTCCCTGAGCATCATCAGGGGGTCCCAGCCGGTCCCTGAGCATCCTTGTAAGGGTTGGGAGCATCCTATAGGGTTGGAGCATCTATAGGGCCCTGAGCATCCTTGGAGGGACCGGGAGCATCCTATAGGGCCAGCAGAATCCATAGGGGGCCGTGAGCATCATCAGGGGGTCCCAGCCGGTCCCTGTATGGGGCTGAAGAGCATCCCTGTGTGCCCAGTAGCCGCCCCCAGTACGGCCCCAAACCGCCCCACAAGGCCAAGACCCATTTCTATAGGGACAGAAGCAGCTCTATGGGGCTGGGAGCCGCCATATGGGGCTGAGAGCGTCTGTATGGGGGCAATGAGCATCCCTATGGGGCTGAGGGCATCCATAGGCGACCGACAGCCCTCCCTATGGGGCTGAGGGCATCCATAGGGGACCGACAGCCCTCCCTATGGGGCTGAGGGCATCCATAGGCGACCGACAGCCCTCCCTATGGGGCTGAGGGCATCCATAGGGGACCAGGAGCCCTCCCTATGGGGCCATGAGCCTCTCTATAGGGCTTAGGGCATCCATAGGGGACCGAGGGCATCCATAGGGGACCAGGAGCCCTCCCTATGGGGCCACGAGCGTCTATAGGGGACCGAGAACATCCATAGGGGACCAGGAGCCCTCCCTATGGGGCTGAGGGCATCCATAGGCGACCGACAGCCCTCCCTATGGGGCCATGAGCCTCTCTATAGGGCTGAGGGCATCCATAGGGGACCGAGGGCATCCATAGGGGACCAGGAGCATCTATAGGGGACCGAGGGCATCCATAGGGGACCAAGAGCCCTCCCTACGGGGCCATGAGCCTCTCTATAGGGCTTAGGGCATCCATAGGGGACCAGGAGCCCTATAGGGGACTGAGCATCCATAGGGGACCGAGGGCATCCATAGGGGACCAGGAGCATCTATAGAGGACTGAGGGCATCCATAGGGGACCGAGGGCATCCATAGGGGACCAGGAGCCCTCCCTATGGGGCCATGAGCCTCTCTATAGGGCTGAGGGCATCCATAGGGGACCAGGAGCATCTATAGGGGACTGAGCATCCATAGGGGACCGAGGGCATCCATAGGGGACCAGGAGCATCTATAGGGGACTGAGGGCATCCATAGGGGACTGAGCATCCATAGGGGACCAGGAGCCCTCCCTATGGGGCCATGAGCCTCTCTATAGGGCTGAGGGCATCCATAGGGGACCAGGAGCCCTATAGGGGACTGAGCATCCATAGGGGACCGAGGGCATCCATAGGGGACCAGGAGCATCTATAGGGGACTGAGGGCATCCATAGGGGACCAAGGGCATCCATAGGGGACTGAGCATCCATAGGGGACCAGGAGCCCTCCCTATGGGGCCATGAGCCTCTCTATAGGGCTGAGGGCATCCATAGGGGACCAGGAGCCCTATAGGGGACTGAGCATCCATAGGGGACCGAGGGCATCCATAGGGGACCAGGAGCATCTATAGGGGACTGAGGGCATCCATAGGGGACCAAGGGCATCCATAGGGGACTGAGCATCCATAGGGGACCGAGGGCATCCATAGGGGACCAGGAGCCCTCCCTATGGAGCCATGAGCCTCTCTATAGGGCTGAGGGCATCCATAGGGGACCAGGAGCCCTATAGGGGACTGAGCATCCATAGGGGACCGAGGGCATCCATAGGGGACCAGGAGCATCTATAGGGGACTGAGGGCATCCATAGGGGACCGAGGGCATCCATAGG
This sequence comes from Falco rusticolus, assembly GCF_015220075.1. NCBI lineage: Eukaryota > Metazoa > Chordata > Aves > Falconiformes > Falconidae > Falco > Falco rusticolus. The sequence continues at coordinate 1,683 of NW_023618218.1, read as the reverse complement.
GGACTGAGCATCCATAGGGGACCGAGGGCATCCATAGGGGACCAGGAGCATCTATAGGGGACTGAGGGCATCCATAGGGGACCAAGGGCATCCATAGGGGACTGAGCATCCATAGGGGACCGAGGGCATCCATAGGGGACCAGGAGCCCTCCCTATGGGGCCATAAGCCTCTCTGTAGGGCTGAGGGCATCCATAGGGGACCAGGAGCCCTATAGGGGACTGAGCATCCATAGGGGACCGAGGGCATCCATAGGGGACCAGGAGCATCTACAGGGGACCGAGGGCATCCATAGGGGACCAGGAGCCCTCCCTATGGGGCCATGAGCCTCTCTATAGGGCTTAGGGCATCCATAGGGGACCAGGAGCCCTATAGGGGACTGAGCATCCATAGGGGACCGAGGGCATCCATAGGGGACCAGGAGCATCTATAGAGGACTGAGGGCATCCACAGGGTACCGAGGGCATCCATAGGGGACCAGGAGCCCTCCCTATGGGGCCATGAGCCTCTCTATAGGGCTGAGGGCATCCATAGGGGACCAGGAGCCCTATAGGGGACTGAGCATCCATAGGGGACTGAGGGCATCCATAGGGGACCGAGGGCATCCATAGGGAACTGAGCATCCATAGGGGACCGAGGGCATCCATAGGGGACCAGGAGCCCTCCCTATGGGGCCATGAGCCTCTCTATAGGGCTGAGGGCATCCATAGGGGACCAGGAGCATCTATAGGGGACTGAGCATCCATAGGGGACCGAGGGCATCCATAGGGGACCAGGAGCATCTATAGGGGACTGAGGGCATCCATAGGGGACCAAGGGCATCCATAGGGGACTGAGCATCCATAGGGGACCGAGGGCATCCATAGGGGACCAGGAGCCCTCCCTATGGGGCCATGAGCCTCTCTATAGGGCTGAGGGCATCCATAGGGGACCAGGAGCATCTATAGGGGACTGAGCATCCATAGGGGACCGAGGGCATCCATAGGGGACCGAGGGCATCCATAGGGGACCGAGCATCCATAGGGGACCAGGAGCCCTCCCTATGGGGCCATGAGCCTCTCTATAGGGCTGAGGGCATCCATAGGGGACCAGGAGCCCTATAGGGGACTGAGCATCCATAGGGGACCGAGGGCATCCATAGGGGACCAGGAGCATCTATAGGGGACTGAGGGCATCCATAGGGGACCAAGGGCATCCATAGGGGACTGAGCATCCATAGGGGACCAGGAGCCCTCCCTATGTGGCCACGAGCCCTATAGGGGACTGAGCATCCATACGTGCCCCATAGCTGCTGTATGGGGCCGGGAGCGGCAGGCTGGAGCTGGGGGGAGGGGCGGGTTTTCACTGCAAAGGCAATAAGGGGGGGGGCGCCCCCCCCCCCCCAGCCCTTTTATTTTTTTTTATATTTTTTTTTTTTTTCCTCTGGGTGCAAACGCCTGAATAATGATAATAATAGAATTAATAATCGTCATCATCTTTCAGGAGAGTTTGAGCAGAACGAGCACTTTCTTCCCCCCCCCTCAAAAAAAAAAAAAAAAAAAAAAACAAAAAACCCCAAAAAATGGGAAAAAAAACACACAAAAAAACACAAAAAAAACCCCACAAAAAAAAACCACACAAAAAAAAAAACCACAAAAAAAAACCCACACAAAAAAAAAAAACACAAAAAAAAAACCCACAAAAAA
>NW_023618217.1:0-22185 GCF_015220075.1 Falco rusticolus | reverse complement strand
ATAAAAAAAAGAGGGAATGAAGGGAATGACCCCAGAGGCACGTTCAGAGAAAGCATGCTATGTTTTGAACTTTTTGACTGAACCAGTCCTTCTTTGGTGTGCCCTTCCTTGAAACTGACTTGCGGACATTGTTGCAAAAAAGTGAATGTATGTGGGGAATGAAGAATCTTACTGAAAGCCTTGATATTTGGGACAATTGATTACCTTTGTGTAATGTTAATCCAAAAGAAGTTGATATTGTTTGCACTTGGAATGTCGATAGTTGTCTTTCTGTAGATGCTAATGTAGTAGGAGGCTATGATGGGAACGTGTCGCAGCGGTTCTTCTCTTATCCAGAGTAACAGCAGGGAAAGCATCAAAGAGTTAAATCACCTTGTTTGGTAGGCAGTTAAGAATCTGAGTCACATTTGCCACTATGACATACAAAACAGAGCAACTATTGGCTTTTGTTGTTGGCTCAAGGACATGGCTGTGAGGATTTTGATGGTATGTGCTGAATGGATTTTAGGCGCCCCATTGCAGCAACATGTTATCAAAATCTGAGGAAATGTCAGCCTTTTTGGCATCCATTCACTCAGTGTGCAGTATTGTTTGTTTGCTATTGCCTTGGTTGCTGTCATGTTTGCAAGGGCCCCGCAAAACACGGCAAACCTGGTACTAGCTGTTCAAAAACAAAAAGGGGGAATTGTAGAATTGTACAGAACAGAGACAGTGGTTTGTTTTGACATAGATAAAGTGCAGCTTTGGCCTTGCTTTGACAATGTGCAGCTGAAATCCTGCAGCAAAGAGTTAAATAACTTTGAGGGAGTATGAGAAGAAACTAGGATGAGACAGAACAAAGGAGGAATGTGATGTCACCTGTAGAAGATAAGGAATCAGCACGAACAGTAGAGAGTAGCCTGTAGTGAACATCGTTAAGGAATGTGTTGTATGAATTTGTCTGATCACTCAAAAAGCATAGCTCAGAAATTAGCAGCACTGCGCAAGAATATGAAGCATGTTACTGAAGGACATGATCCTTTTTCTGACTGGCTTTCAAGCCTTGGGTTAGGGGGCTGGTTACAAACCATAATCAAAGGAGCATTGATGGTATTGACAGTATTGTTGGTTTTAGTATTATGTGTTCCTTGTTTGTTTCAACGCTTACAAGGAGTGATGAGTAACTTGATCGAATGCATGTTTAAAACAAACGGGATTTGGATTGCTCAAAAACAAGAAGGGGGAGATGTAGGAGGGGGCCTGGAAATCAGGACCATAAGTAACAATCAGTTAGCTGAAAGGAACGTGCTCCAGCTTGTAGGCCACAAACCCTGGGAGGATAAGGAGGGTGAATAGATAACAACCAACAGGATGAGTCTGGCCGAGAAAAGGTAAGGAGATGAGGAACAGATGGAGCCAAGGAGAAGTAACACTTTGTTGTTAATTGATGAGTGTAAAAACTTACTTAAAGTGTCCTTTGTTTGTAGTTAACCAAACAGGGATTGCCTGGTATGTAATGCTTAGCTTAAGGAACCAATCTGTTTAAAGCACGCGGCCTCTGGTAACATATATAAACTCATGATTGTATACAATAAATCAACATTTGCTTGCATCAAGCAGTGTCCTGTCTCTCCATCGCAGCACCCTTGCACCTCTCAGGGTGTTGGTGTGTAGATGAATTGGGAACAATGGAGTAATTTGGCCCTTGGAGAAACTGTCAGGGGAATGGTCTTTATGTTTCAGTCCTGGTTTCTCACAGTCCATGTATTTTTTAATTGGCAATAAATTAAATTGAATTTTAATACGACACATTTTGGCCATGACCCATGAACATTGCTGGTATAATTTCTGCTTTTTTCCTGTTGAGTCAGGGGAGCGGATGAGCAGCTGTGGGGCTGGCTGGGTGCTGGCCATGGTTAACCCTCCACAGGACCACATCAGGACTGCTGAGCCCACAGTGGGGCTCCCCCGCACAAGAAAGACCCTGCCAGACTGGAGCAAGTCCTGCAGAAGCCAGAAGGATGGTTGGGACCTGGATCATGTTATGGACAAGGAGAGGCTGAGAAACTGGGGTTTATTTGAGATAACATCGAGAGTGAAAGACTGGAGCGCTGGACCCAGGCCAGTTGGTGGGATCTCAGTCAGTGGTTTACTTCACTATTTGTCAAAGCAAAGCCGTGAGGACATGATCTGTTTGGAGATGTCTGACCACAGCCTTGGCTGAGTGGCCAACTGTGGCAAGAGCTATGGGACTTGTGTGTAACCAGTGACAGTAGGAAAGTGGCTCCATTTACATTTAGAGTTGCAATGGAGTTGGGTATCACTGAGCCACTAAGGATGACAGAGCTGACCATGCAGCAAATGTTCCTCGTAGCGACTGGGGTGTACAACAAGCAAAGGAAACGACTGATGCTTAGGACATCTTGGGGCACCTGGGGCAGCTTCCCCTGGGTATCCAGGGAACATGGCACTGAGCAGAGCCCTGTGTCCCACCCGATTACTGCCTTGCTTCCTTCACCGTGACCCAAGGATTTGCACCAGGACACCCTGCCGTGTGCCCCCACCCTGTTATTTGCCCCAACTTTGCACACTCACACAGCTGAGCTCTACACTGGTGCTTTACTCTCTGGGGAACTTGATAGATATCTTCACTACACAAGCCCCTTAAATTACAGAGATGTGACACAGGAGTCCAGCTGCACCATCCTGGATGCAAACGTACAAAAGCCTCTGGGTCAGGCAGGCTGGGTTCATTCCTTTGAGGAAGTGGAGTGCATGCAAACATTCTAGGAGAAACACAATTGTGACATTAAAAGTGCTAAATGCACAGGATGTTCCAGAGATGACCAGGAAATGCCTTGTGAGGAGATTCAGGCAGTTCAGTGCTGCTGAGAGACACCTGACTGCATCAGCTTCTTCAGTGCGTCCTTCAGCTCCTGGTTCCTCATGCTGTAGATGAGGGGGTTCACTGCTGGAGGCACCACCAAGTACAGAACTGCCACCACCAGGTCCAGGGATGGGGAGGAGATGGAGGGGGGCTTCAGGTGGGCAAACATGCCAGTGCTGAGAAAGGGAGATCACGGCCAGGTGAGGGAGGCACGTGGAAAAGGCTTTGTGCCGTCCCTGCTCAGAGGGGATCCTCAGCACAGCCCTGAAGATCTGCACATAGGACAGAACAATGAAAACAAAACAGCCAAAGAATAAAGAGGCACCAGACACAATAAGCCCCACTTCCCTGAGGTAGGTGTGTGAGCAGGAGAGCTTGAGGATCTGTGGGATTTCACAGAAGACCTGTCCCAGGGCATTGCCTTGGCAGAGCGGCAGTGACAGTGTATTGGCCGTGTGCAGCGCAGCATAGAGAAACCCACTGGCCCAGGCAGCTGCTGCCATGTGGACACAAGCTCTGCTGCCCAGCAGGGTCCCGTAGTGCAGGGGCTGGCAGATGGCCACGTAGCGGTCATAGGCCATGACGGTGAGGAGAGAACACTCCGCTGAAAGGAAAAAGACAATCAGGAAGAGCTGTGCAGCACATCCTGAGTAGGAGATGTCCCTGGTGTCCCAGAGGGAGTTGGCCATGGCTTTGGGGAGAGTGGTGGAGATGGAGCCCAGGTCGATGAGAGAGAGGTTGAGGAGGAAGAAGTACATGGGGGTGTGCAGGTGGTGGTCGCAGACTATGGTGGTGATGATGAGGCCATTGGCCATGAGGGCAGCCAGGTAGATGCCCAGGGAGAGCCAGAAGTGCAAGAGCTGCAGCTCCCGCGTGTCTGCCAATGCCAGGAGGAGGAACTGGGAGATGGAGCTGCTGTTGGACATCTGCTGCCTCTGGGCATGGGAACCTGCTCAAGGAGGAAAAGTAGTGACAAGTCAGGCAATTCTTCTGTTAAGGCAAGTGAAAGCCGTTTCTCCTAGATGCACCCCCGCTGCCCCATGTCCCCCCCTCTGCCGTTCCTAGGAGAGCTCCCTTCCGAGCCGTGGCTGGAGCTGTGCTGAGTGCTGGCCGAGTGTGCTGTGAGGAGCAGGGGCTGTGCCCGCTGGCTGCCCAGCAGTGAGCCCTGCTCTGCAGCAGGGGCTTCATGGGAACCGTGGGGGCAGGGGCCAGTCCTGGCCTTGCACTGGCTCAGCCCAAACTGCTCCCAGCGCAGAAGGGCCTGTCAGCATCGGCTCTGCCCGTGCTGAGCAACGGCCATGGCCAGAGTCAGGTCAGGAGGGCTTTGTGCTGTGCTCAGGGAGAGCAGAGTGAGTGCTGAGAGGCAAGGGCACTGTCTGTGCCTGAGGGCAGAGGCAGGGACTCTGCTCTCTCCATCCCTCTCCTTCCCAGCTGCCCGGCAATTGCTCCTTTCTTAGATGGAGAGTGATCACACTGCCATGTTACCCTGACAAGCAGCCAGGCACTGCTGAGAGCAGAGGGATCCACTGCAGAGAACAGAATGCCTCATCCCTTACCGAAGGCTCAGCACCACACTGCTATCCAAGGACACCCAGGGCTCACTGTGTGCCCTGGCAGGCACATACAGCTTGGGTGGACACCCGAAGTAGGTAGTCAAGTGTCTTGACCATGGCAAGTTCTTGCAGGAGACTCAGCTCCTTCCCCAGCCTCACAGACTGCATTGCCCACAGCATCATCGGTTAGGGGAAAGCTGGGACACCTCCTTGCTGAGGACATGTCTGCACAGGAGGACCCACAAGGTCTGCGCCTGAGCCGGCAGCTGAAACCCCTCTTGCCAGAGAGCCTGTCTGCAATGCCAATAGCATCTGAGCAAGGCCAGGAGAGAGACAAAGGGACACTCGGGAACTCCTTCCCCTTCCCCAGCCCGGCACACCACCTCCCACACAGCAGCAGTGCAGGGCAGTCACCCTCAGGCTGTGCTCAGCGAGAAATGGCACCGTGGCAGCAGGAGAGATGCACTTCATCCCTTCTGCTGCTCTGCTGGACCAGGAGCTGTTGAAACACATGGAACCAACGGTCTAAAGGCTGTGCTGGGTGGGAGAGGAGAGCAGAGGTGTGTTGCTCAGGGAAGGCACCTGCACGGCAGACCATGGCCAGGAGGTGCCCCTATCTGCCCTGCATCAGGGTCCCCCTCAGCATCTCCCCCCCTCCCTGCCCAGGGCTCTGCTGCCTGCAGCTGTCCCTGCCAGCAGCTCTTTCTCTGGCCCCAGGGCTCTTCCCTGCCAGCGCTCACAGAGCCCAGCTCAGCCCCTCTGTGCTTTTGATTGTGTCCTTGACCATGGACATCCCGTGAGGCAGGGACACTTTGAAAATCATTGGTCTGTTTCTCTATTGCCTCACCACAGGGATGACTTTCAACAGTGCTGGCTAACTGGGGAGGTCCAAGAAGGCTGAATGTTAGTCACGTGCTGCCCACCTACAAGAAGGGTAGGAGGGAGGTTCGGGATAACCAGGAGGTCAGGACCAGCCAGCATGGATGTATGAAAGGCAGGTCCTTCGTGAGGAATCTGATCTCCTGCTGGGACAAGATGACCTGCCTAGTGGATGAGGGAAAGGCTGTGGATGCTGTCTACCTGGACCTTAGGAAAGCCTTTTGGCTGCATCTCCCACTGCATTCTCCTGGAGAAACTGGCTGCTCATGGCTTCGGTGGGTGTTCTCCACGCTGGTTTTGAGCTGGCTGGACAGCCAAGGCCCCAAGAGGGGGAGTAAATGGAGTGAATTCAGGTGACGACAGGCCCATAAGGAGTGGTGTTCCCCAGGGCTCAGTGTTGGGGCCAGTCCTGCTTCAGAACTTTATTAATGATCTGGCTTGAGTGCACCCTCAGTGAGTTTGCATACAACACCAAATTGGGTGGCAGTGTTGATCTCCATGAGGGCAGTAAACCTCTGCAGAGGGATCTGCACGGGTTGGATCATTTGGATGAGTCCAGTTGTATGAAGTTCAACCAGGAGAAGTGCCAGTTCTGTACGTGGGTCACAACAGCCCCCCACAACGCTACAGGCTTGGGCCAGAGTGGCTGGAAGGCAGCCTGGTGGGGAAGTACCCTGAGGGTGCAGGTTGGCAGATGGTTGAGCATGAGCCAGCAGTGTGCCCGGGTGGCCAAGAAGGCCCATATCATCGTGTCTGCTATCAGAAACAGTGTGGCCAGCAGGACCAGGGCAGTGATGGACCCCCTGTACTCGGCACTGCTGAAGCCACACCTTGAACACTGTGTTTCCATTTTGGGCCCCTCACTTCAACAGTAATGTTGAGGTGGTTTAGTATGTCCAGAGAAGGGCAACAAAGGTGGTGAAGGGTCTGGAGCCCTGCACTGTTGAAGAGCACCTGAGGGGACTTAGGTTGTACAGTGTGGAGAAGAGGAACCACAGGGGGGATCTTTCTGCCTGAAAGGATGTTGTAGACTTGAAAGGTTGGGTTGTAGACCTGAAAGGTGGGGTAGGTCTCTTCTCCCAGGTAAGAAGTGACAGAACAAGAGGAATATGCCTCAATTTACACCAAGAGAGCTTTAGATTGGATATGAGGAAAAACATCTTCACTGCAAGGATGGTCAGGCATTGGAACAGGCTGTCCAGGGAGCTGGTGGAATCACCAGCCCTGGAGGTGTTTCAAAAGTACATAGATGCAGTGCTTCGGGACATGATTTAGTGATGGGATTGGCCGTCCTGTGGTAACGGTTGGATTTGATTATCATTAAGGTCTTTTTCAACCTAAATGATTCTCTGTTCCTATGCTTCTATGATATTGCAAGCCTAGCTAGACCAGTTACTGAGCAAGTTGCTCTAGCTGACCCTGCCTCAGTTGGAGGGCTGGATTCGATGATCTCCAGCGGTCAGTCCAACCTGGAAAAAAAAGCCATATATATGAAAGATCATATATCATGTGTATGTCAACACAACTACGGAAGTTCATGTGAAGAATGTTTCTCCACTCAAATGGCTTGTGGGAAATGCATTTGAAAAATCTGAAAGAAACAAGGCTGCTTTTCTGTGGCCAGGTCATGGGTTAGAATGAGGGTGACAGAGGGGTGTGTTATGAGGAGGACAGCTGATTCTCAGGAACTCCTCATGCAGGAGGACATGCCTGGCTGTGAAGGGGCCTGTGAGGTCAGTTCTGTCTCTGGAGGTGACAGGCCGGCAACAGGAACATGGCTGGGACAGTCCCTCTGCCAAGGTACCGCATAGGACCCATCCAGGAGAAGGGCTGGGGTACAGGCTGTCATGTCCATTTTGCCTGTGGACATGAGAGGACAGCAGCAGGCATGTGGCTTGGTCACGTCTCTGGGAGAAGCTAAAAGGCCAGCAGCAGCCATGTGGTTTAGAAGACCATGTGGAGGTGACTTCACTTTTTTGAGGGGAAAGACCACCAAAAATAGCTATTGAGTTATGTTCCCTGCTTGGAAGGCAGTTCCTGAGGTGGTAAAGCTTTCCTGGGTAGTGGGAAAATAGAGGAGAGGGGAAAAGATTTCACAAAGTGTAATGTTGCAAATGGAGAGTGGCTATTGGGAGGAAGAACTGTCACTGCAAGGGTCCTGCTGCGGTGCCAGAGCTCAGCCAGAGGGAGCCTGGATCAGCCCATGGCTTTGTGTTTCAAGGAACAGCCGGTGAGAGTGGAGGTACCTCAGCGAAGGTATGGCAATGTTGGGGTGAGAGCAAGGCAGGGCAGCGAGATGGTGCCTACAGCCTGCAGGGCAACAGGGGCAGGGCTCCAACCATGTAGGACAGCCTGTGGTGGAGAGGGCAGAGGGCACTGTCAAGGCTGGAAGGCACCAGTAGAACCCAGGTCTGTGTCCCCTTGGCTGTGGCAGCTGTCTCTGCCTCTGAGGGTCATGTCAAGACATGATGTCCTCACGGCACGGGGGCATCGTTGCCTCCTTGCAGCCCCATGGGGAAGCTGGAAGTTGCTGTGCCATTGCTGTCCTTCACTGGGCATTGGATGCCCACCTTCCATGGTCCCCAGGAAGAGCCCTGAGCCCTCTGTGAGGGACAGCACCAACCTCCCCACAGGCTGCAGGTCACGGCTTGGCCTTTCTGCTTCATCAAGCAAGCCAAGGCTTTGCTCAGCAGCAGAGCTGCCTGCACAGCGCCTTTGCCTTCCTGCACTCACAGCCCCCAAGGACGGGCTCTAACAAGGCCATGGGGAGGCTTTCTCAGCCATGGCCCTCAGTGGGGCCCATTAACGCTTCCAGGGACTGTGGGCTTTGCTCCGGACTTGGTGATCTTGAGAGGTTTCTTCAGGCTCCTCTGAACACCTGAAGTCCAGAGCACCACAGACACCCTGGGCTCATGACGAGGGAGAACGCCCTGACGAGCCCTGTCTCTTCCATCAGGGACATCTGGTCTTCAAGTTTGGCTCCTACACTTAATGAGATAAGTTTCAGCTGTACAGTGAAAGAGAAAGGCAGGTAATGAGCACTTTGGGGAAAGGATAGAAGGCTTTTCCAATTACTATTGATGCACAGTGTCTCCTGAGGAGGTGCGGACAAGTAGGAAAAGCAGTCCCTGGAGCTAATCACTGCGTGGACAGCCTTGCTCCCCAGCTCTCCAGCCTCAATATTTTTGTCTTCAGCCCCATGAGACTTACATCACTTTACATCAGATCTTCAACCAACTCTGCAGCTGAATATAGCAAATTCTTGGCTAGTAATTATTGCCTGCTTTTCCTTAGAGAACAGGGTGTAAGCAGGAATAAAAGAGGGATTAATTATCGTGTGTGTGTGTGGGGGGGGGAGTGGGATAGAAATTAATAAATAAAAAATACATTTCTCAGCTGTATAATTGTTAGTTCAAGCAAATCCCCATGAGGTCTATTGCCACTACTGAAGAGTTGCCCATAGGGAATATTAGAGACACTACTGAAAGACAGTCCAAATTTTCCTCTCTGAACCTTAAAGCACAAGCTACATAGGTAAAATGGATTGGAGCGATCAAAGAGAAAGAGGAGAAAGGTATCTGGAGATGAACTTCTTAATCCATAGCTGTAAATCAGGAAACCAAGACGTCAGGCTATTCCAAATGTCTTCAATTTCATAGAAGGTGCAAACTTTCTGGAACTCACGACAAATAATAGGATGTGTCCAAATTTTTTTTACACATATATCTGTAGAATTTCTCCCACTTTGATCTACGTATATGCAACAACTGGTATTAAGAACAGCACAGACTGTGCCTTCAGACGCCACCTTCATATCTAACGCCATTCCATTTTGCACAGCTATAGGGGCTATTTCTCACACTTCTTCCTGCAAAGCCTTCATGGCACCTGCAGGGTCCTTGGCCATCTCTTCCATTGCTGTGCATCTCTTTATCACTGCCTTCTCCAATTCAGGAACCGCTGACCAAGGAGTAACCGAGGCCACAAGCAGGCTGATGATCTGGGCTATCATTATGACACCCATTACATCTGAGAAGCTCATAGGAGGCACGTGGCCATGAAGGCGAGTTTGAGGTCCCTGGAGTCTCCAGTTTCCTTGGGGGATTGGCCATCAGCAGCCCAGCTGGTTATGGCTGCAGTAAGAAAGGCACTTGGACTCTGAGACAAAGTGTCATTTCAATTGGCCTTGGCTAGAGCCAACTCTCTACACACAGAGACAATCGTGTCAGCTGTATGCCGTCCCTTCCGAGGCCGGGAACACGGAGTTTCCAGCGTTGGGAGAGCGGTGCAGCAAGTTGTGCAGATCCTGCCTGCAGAAGGGTTATCCCACACTGCTCCTGTCAGCTCTTGAAGTGTTTTCTGCCAGGGAAACCCATTCTAGTCATCACTTCTCGTGTTCTAAGAGGAGATGTTCACTTGGGAGTTGGTAACTGCAGCCTCAGACAAAGGTAAGGGCGTGCGGTTGGCCATTCACCAGCAGCTTCCTGCAGATTTCTTCTTCCAATATGGCTTGTTCTGCAACCCAGGGACACACTCAGCACAGCTCAGCCTGAAGGCCAAGAGGTACATGGAGCACAGCACAGGCCTGCTCAGGTTTTCTGTGACACTCATCACTAACTCCTCCATGTGCAAAGGGCTTCTGCTCAGATTCTCTCAACCTCCTGATGAAGGTTAGAAGGAGAACGACATCTCCTTTAGACCGCTAGAGAAAGGGAACTTTACTTGAAGGCCTTGGTTGAAGGGAAACTGGAAGATGATCTGCAGGAGCGGGCTGGAAATCAGGACCATGCGTGGCAATCAGTTAGCTGAAGGGAATGTGCTCGAGCTTGTAGGTCACTAACCCTGGGAAGACAAGGAGTGTGAATAGACACAAAAACTAACATGATGAGCCATGCTGAGAGAGCACAGGGGAGTGGGGGACGGATGCCGTGAAGGAAGGGTAACACCTTGCTGTTAATTGCTGGTAGTTAACCACCAGTCGGGGATTGCCTAGTATGCAAGGCTTAGCTTCAGGAACCAATCTGTTTAAAACGCGCAGCTTCAGGAACCAACTGTTTAAAACGTGCAGCTTCAAGAACCAATCTTTTTAAAACGCGCAGCTTCTGAAAGTGTATATAAACTCGTGCTTCTGTACAATAAATTGGCATTTGCTTGTATCACCCTGCGTCCCGTCTCTCCATCGCAGCAATGATCCCTGACCAACATGGCACAAATGCTTTGCTGGACTTGTTTTGAACAAAAGACAAGGCAGGAATGGTGAAAAATGTGGACAGCACCTTTCTGTCAAGTATGGGTGACACTGGTAAAGTAGAATTCAAGAGCAAGTCAACAAGACAAACTGTAGCAGGGCTGAGTAGAGAGGAAAGACCACCTCCACCAACCCTGCACCGCGGCTCTGCTGGAGCTCTGGCTGCAGAGGGGGTGGCTCACGCCTCGGGACCCCCAGCCCTGAGGGCAGAGGCTTTGCTGGGGGGAGAGCAGGCCAGGGGGATGCCTCAGAGAAAGGGGTCTGCACTGCACATGGTCAGAGAGAGCTTTCTGATTCTCCCTTCAACAACAATTCTGTCTGAAGTTTCCTATCAGTCCTTGCAATATCCTGGATGTCAGGAGACTTTCCTTGTGGGAGGTATCTCCCTGTGCCAGGTCTTTCCCTGTCAGTGCTCACAGACCACATCTCTGCCTCTGTGCACTGGCCCCCCACAAACGTGCCTCTCTGAAGGGCACTGGCTGGGCACAGGGTCCTGCCCGCAGGGGGAAAAGGGCAGCTCAGAACGACCCTGATGGCTCCAGCAAAGGTGCTGCTGCTGCTGTTCATAGGCGGAGGAGTGGCTGAGGGCACTTCAGGAGGCTCCTGGCAGACCTCCTCATCACTCAGAGTTACAGCTGGCAGTCTCAGGGACATCTTCAAACTCGAGCTCTCCATTAACATTTCCGCCTTCCCTCTCCTGCCCCCAACAACAGAAAACTGAAAACACAGATTGAGGAGAGCCCTGGATTTATCATAGCAATCCCTGCGCTGACCTTCGATACAAAAAGTCTCATCCAGACATATTCTGAGGGTAACCTATAGTTGTAAGCAGCGCTCACCCTTGCGGCACACTCTCAACAGCAGAGAGATCCTTCCCTATCAGGGCTCAGTCCATACGCCCCCCAGAGCGCACGGGAGCCCCCGGCAGGCTGAGAGCTGCCCCTGGCAGGCGGCAGAGCCCCTGCCCCAGCACACAGCCCCCTGGGCTGCAGGGACCCTGCTGGCAAGGACAGCCCTGGGCACCCCTGCCTGCACAGCCACCTTCACAGCCCTGCAGCCGGCCCTGGCACAAGGCAGCCCACATGCCCTGGCCCTCCCACGCTGCAGCAGGGAAGCCCTGCTCTGCAGCACACTGGCCTCCTCCACAGCAAAAGGCTCCCACACGGTCCCACAGGCTGGGGGGGCCCCAGCTGCTGCAGACCCGGCTAGGAACTGCAGAGGCATTGCCCTGCAGCCACACACTTACCGGCTCCAGGGCTCTGCAGATTTCTCCAGCAGGGAGCTCTCAGCAGCCCCCCACCAAGGGCTGCTTTTGAGCTCTCCCTGCCTCCCTCCTCTGCCCCTCTGGGCTCCCTCCAGCTGTCCCTGGGGCTGCAGGGGAACCTGCTGGGCAGCAGGATGAGGCAATCCCTCACGGGCCTTGCCTCTCCTGGGGGGACACACTTATTTCCAGCAGTGGCAATTCCCTTACTAGAAAAAGTTTTCTGCAGGAGTATCAACTTTTGTTAACCCATTACTAGAGAGGACACCAGGAAGACTGCAGCAAAGGATCTAAATACTCCTTAAGAAACCTGTATCTGTGTCTGCTTCTGGTGGATTTACAGTCAGGAGTTGGTTTTACAGACAGGAGCAGGTTTTACAGAGAGGATGTCTTCAGAGCTTCAGTAAGCCCTGCAGAGCCCATTTCAGCACTTCATTGCACAGTCCGAGGGCTCAAGACTCAGCTCTCCTTTGCCCAGGCCATGTCTCTGCTCTGAAGCAAAGCCTTTGCACCCCCGGGCTCGGGGACACTGGGTACCAGGTTGCCTGGGAACCAGAAGGACAGACCACCTCCCCTCACTGGGCACTCACCCACAGGCAATCCTCTTGCCTCACAGACCTCACTCTGTTCCACCGGAGGGCAGCAAAAATGCTCTGCTTTTCTGACATCTGAAAATACTCAACAGGAGAGATGGGGGGGAGCTGTGAAAAAAACTAAAGCTCTCTTACAATGCCTTCACCCTTCCCGTTCCTTAGCACTGGCGCTGCAGACGCTGACCAGCCCTTCTGCGTTGGCACTGGTTTCAGAGGACAAAGTTAAACACCAGGACTGGTCCCTGCCCCCACCCACTGCTGCAGAGTGGGGCTGGCTGGTCAAGAGCCCGTGGGCAGATGCCCTGCTCTTCATCACCCACACGGCCAGCACCAAGCAGGGCTGCAGCCACACAGCTGCAGGAAGGTCTCCGAGAAAAGAGAGGGATGTCTGTGTGTGACGGGGGGATGGTCTGTGGGAAATGGCTTTGATTTTGCTTGCAGAAGTCTCCCCTAAATTATCACTGTCTTTTTCTCCTGTGACAGGACCATATGCCCAGAGGCAGCACATGTCCAACAGCAGCTCCATCACCCAGTTCCTCCTCCTGGCATTGGCAGACACGCGGGAGCTGCAGCTCTTGCACTTCTGGCTCTCCCTGGGCATCTACCTGGCTGCCCTCATGGCCAACGGACTCATCATCACTGCTGTAGTATGTGACCACCACCTGCACACCCCCATGTACTTCTTCCTCCTCAACCTCTCCCTCCTCGACCTGGGCTCCATCTCCACCACTCTCCCCAAAGCCATGGCCAACTCCCTCTGGGACACCAGGGACATCTCCTACTCAGGATGTGCTGCACAGCTCTTCCTGATTGTCTTTTTCCTTTCAGCAGAGTGTTCTCTCCTCACCGTCATGGCCTATGACCGCTACGTGGCCATCTGCCAGCCCCTGCACTACGGGACCCTGCTGGGCAGCAGAGCTTGTGTCCACATGGCAGCAGCTGCCTGGGCCAGTGGGTTTCTCTATGCTGCGCTGCACACGGCCAATACACTGTCACTGCCGCTCTGCCAAGGCAATGCCCTGGGACAGGTCTTCTGTGAAATCCCACAGATCCTCAAGCTCTCCTGCTCACACACCTACCTCAGGGAAGTGGGGCTTCTTCTGTGTGGTGCTTGTGTAGCTTTTCTTTGGATGTTTTGTTTTCATTGTTCTGTCCTACGTTCAGATCTTCAGGGCTGTGCTGAGGATCCCCTCTGAGCAGGGACGGCACAAAGCCTTTTCCACGTGCCTCCCTCACCTGGCCGTGGTCTCCCTCTTTCTCAGCACTGCCATGTTTGCCCACCTGAAGCCCCCCTCCATCTCCTCCCCATCCCTGGACCTGGTGGCGTCAGTTCTGTACTCAGTGGTGCCTCCAGCAGTGAACCCCCTCATCTACAGCATGAGGAACCAGGAGCTGAAGGACGCACTGAAGAAGCTGATGCAGTCAGGTGTCTCTCAGCAGCACTGAACTGCCTGAATCTCCTCACAAGGCATTTCCTGGTCATCTCTGGAACATCCTGTGCATTTAGCGCTTTTAATGTCACAATTGTGTTTCTCCTAGAATGTTTGCATGCACTCCACTTTCTCAATAGCATGAACCCAGCCTGCCTGACCAGCCTGGCTTTTGTACGTTTGCATCCAGGATGGTGCAGCTGGACTCCTGTGTCACATCTCTGTAATTTAAGGGGCTTGTGTAGTGGAGACATCTATCAACTTCCCAGGAGAGTAAAGCACCAGTGTAGAGCTCAGCTGTGTGAGTGTGCAAAGTTGGGGCAAATAACAGGGTGGGGGCACGCGGCAGGGTGTCCTGGTGCAAATCCTTGGGTCACGGTGAAGGAAGCAAGGCAGTGATCGGGTGGGACACTGTCACAACGGAGGGAAGACACAGTCACTCAATATGAGTGATCAGCAGACTTCGTTTATTGTCTCTTACAGTCACCTTTTATGCCTTCTTATAATTAGCTCATACATATTACAAAAGTTAAGCTCATTATTGGTTAGTTGCCTAAATACCAAGTCCGCCCCTAGTTTCTCTTCTGTAGTTATCTGTTCCCACCTGCAACATTCTTTTCCCACCGAAATCTTCCTGTTATTGTGTAACAAGGACAGCCAAAGACAGTGTATTTTGCTTTACTTCAGATAAGCTGAGAGCGATGTGCATTTTTGTCCAGCCAGCTGGACTATGTCTGTGTGACCCTTTTCAGCTAGCCAGTTATCCACAGGACACAGGGCTCTGCTCAGTGCCATGTTCCCTGGATACCCAGGGGAAGCTGCCCCAGGTGCCCCAAGATGTCCTAAGCATCAGTCGTTTCCTTTGCTTGTTGTACACCCCAGTCGCTACGAGGAACATTTGCTGCATGGTCAGCTCTGTCATCCTTAGTGGCTCAGTGATACCCAACTCCATTGCAACTCTAAATGTAAATGGAGCCACTTTCCTACTGTCACTGGTTACACACAAGTCCCATAGCTCTTGCCACAGTTGGCCACTCAGCCAAGGCTGTGGTCAGACACCTCCAGCCAGATCATGTCCTCACGGCTTTGCTTTGACAAATAGTGAAGTAAACCACTGACTGTAGTAATCCCACCAACTGGCCTGGGTCCAGTCTTTCACTCTAGATGTTATCTCAAATAAACCCCAGTTTCTCAGCCTCTCCTTGTCCATAACATGATCCAGGTCCCAACCATCCTTCTGGCTTCTGCAGGACTTGCTCCATTCTGGCAGGGTCTTTCTTGTGCGGGGGAGCCCCACTGTGGGCTCAGCAGTCCTGATGTGGTCCTGTGGAGGGTTAACCATGGCCAGCACCCAGCCAGCCCCACAGCTGCTCATCCGCTCCCCTGACTCAACAGGAAAAAAGCAGAAATTATACCAGCAATGTTCATGGGTCATGGCCAAAATGTGTCATATTAAAATTCAATTTAATTTATTGCCAATTAAAAAATACATGGATTTTGAGAAACCAGGACTGAAACATAAAGACCATTCCCCTGACAGTTTCTCCAAGGGCCAAATTACTCCATTGTTCCCAATTCATCTACACACCAACACCCTGAGAGGTGCAAGGGTGCTGCGATGGAGAGACAGGACACTGCTTGATGCAAGCAAATGTTGATTTATTGTATACAATCATGAGTTTATATATGTTACCAGAGGCCGCGTGCTTTAAACAGATTGGTTCCTTAAGCTAAGCATTACATACCAGGCAATCCCTGTTTGGTTAACTACAAACAAAGGACACTTTAAGTAAGTTTTTACACTCATCAATTAACAACAAAGTGTTACTTCTCCCTGGCTCCATCTGTTCCTCATCTCCTTACCTTTTCTCGGCCTGACTCATCTTGTTGGTTGTCATCTATTCACCCTCCTTATCCTCCCAGGGTTTGTGGCCTACAAGCTGGAGCACGTTCCTTTCAGCTAACTGATTGTTACTTATGGTCCTGATTTCCAGGCCCCCTCCTACATCTCCCCCTTCTTGTTTTTGAGCAATCCAAATCCCGTTTGTTTTAAACATGCATTCGATCAAGTTACTCATCACTCCTTGTAAGCGTTGAAACAAACAAGGAACACATAATACTACAACCAACAATACTGTCAATACCATCAATGCTCCTTTGATTATGGTTTGTAACCAGCCCCCTAACCCAAGGCTTGAAAGCCAGTCAGAAAAAGGATCATGTCCTTCAGTAACATGCTTCATATTCTTGCGCAGTGCTGCTAATTTCTGAGCTATGCTTTTTGAGTGATCAGACAAATTCATACAACACATTCCTTAACGATGTTCACTACAGGCTACTCTCTACTGTTCGTGCTGATTCCTTATCTTCTACAGGTGACATCACATTCCTCCTTTGTTCTGTCTCATCCTAGTTTCTTCTCATACTCCCTCAAAGTTATTTAACTCTTTGCTGCAGGATTTCAGCTGCACATTGTCAAAGCAAGGCCAAAGCTGCACTTTATCTATGTCAAAACAACCCACTGTCTCTGTTCTGTACAATTCTACAATTCCCCCTTTTTGTTTTTGAACAGCTAGTACCAGGTTTGCCGTGTTCTGCGGGGCCCTTGCAAACATGACAGCAACCAAGGCAATAGCAAACAAACAATACTGCCAACTGAGTGAATGGATGCCAAAAAGGCTGACATTTTCTCAGATTTTGATAACATGTTGCTGCAGTGGGGCGCCTAAAATCCACACAGCATGTACCATCAAAATCCTCACAGCCATGTCCTTGAGCCAACAACAAAAGCCAATAGTTGCTCTGTTTTGTATGTCATAGTGGCAAATGTGACTCAGATTCTTAACTGCCTACCAAACAAGGTGATTTAACTCTTTGATGCTTTCCCTGCTGTTACTCTGGATAAGAGAAGAACCGCTGCAATACATTCCCATCATAGCCTCCTACTACATTAGCATCTACAGAAAGACAACTATCGACATTCCAAGTGCAAACAATATCAACTTCTTTTGGATTAACATTACACAGAGGTAATCAATTGTCCCAAATATCAAGGCTTTCAGTAAGATTCTTCATTCCCCACATACATTCACTTTTTTGCAACAATGTCCGCAAGTCAGTTTCAAGGAAGGGCACACCAAAGAAGGACTGGTTCAGTCAAAAAGTTCAAAACATAGCATGCTTTCTCTGAACGTGCCTCTGGGGTCATTCCCTTCATTCCCTCTTTTTTTTATGTAACCAGAGAGACTTTCCCATAACAGAGAAGCCCTTATTTACATCTCTGAGCCTGGACACAAACCGCAGCTGCATGCACCACCAGGCTCAGGGCAGAAATCATTCAGCAGTTACATAGCTGTATATCACTACACGCATGCAGACACCTATTTATCACTAGATAACCATGTTTATCTTTCCTACTCTCCTTCACAATACCCAGCTGTTCTCTCATCTCTTGTTAGGTCAAACATTCTCATTTTCCTCTCCTATATCTCTCTCCAGACATTCTCTATCCTCCTCTTTTTTGCTTGTTAATTGCGACAAGGCAAAGGTTGTGTGTAGCTGGGTGACCATGACCTGATTTATGTTACAATCAACTAAACACTGAATACAGGAAAAAAAGGCATGGGAGACATAAGGCAAACATCAATAAGGTGGTTAAAGATAATGATAATAAATCCTGTAATACTTTTGAGTCATGGCCCAAAGTTTCCCAGCCACGAGAAGAGACCAACGGCATCCCGCCCCTGGCTCTGCTGCAGATTTTTGTTTAAGGCTTTTAAGTATTGTATGCTTTAGTGGATTGATTCAGAGTGGTCACTCAGATTCACATAGCACATCCTATCAAAGTCTTCACACTCGTGTCCCTGTTTTAATACTAAAAGTTAATAGCAACTCGGTTCTGTAGCAAGATATGATGGAGAGAATCAACATCTGTTAAGAAGCCAAAAAAAAAAAAAAAAAGAAAAAAAAAATAGTATTTGTGGTATTACTTTTTTTAGCAAGCTAGCAGCCTAATTTACTAAGCAAGTTAAGAGTGTGTACTATTCTACAGAAGAGATTAGAGAAGCAAAAAAATGTGTTATGCTGCATTGCAGAGCACAACCTGAGAGTTACAGTCAGCTGTGAGTTCTGCGTTATAATCATTCTGACACATGTTGGCGTTGTGATTGTGAAAGTTGCCATTTACAATTTTCATTGGCATTATCATAGCTGGTTGTTTAAAAAAGCAACCCTTGAGCTTCCTCATGCTCGACTTGTTGCAAAATATTCTGAAGCCGATCAATAAAGTTAGTACATGACTCTTTAGGACCCTGCAAGACTGTGGCGAATGACTCGCTAGAGGCTCGCCCAGACTCCCGCACCCTGACTGCCTTAATAGCCATTCCTTCATCTGCAAACAGTTGTCCCTGGGATACCTTGCCTGGGTCACAGAATCGGCACAACTACTTTCTCCAGCCAACTGCTCACAGTTAACAGCAATTCCCCAATTAAGGTTTTCAGTCAAGGCCACTACACATAGCTCACAAAAATCAGATAACCACATCATATACTGTATCAGTTAGTACCATACAAAGCAGTAACTTCCAATCATGCAGTGTGAGTGTATAAGGCTCTGCCATCACTTCAAGAAGGGACATAGCAAATGTATTATGAATCCTCCCTTCCCGCACTGCTTTAACTCTTTAACAGCCTCGTATTGCACAGGCTGCCACTCTGCAGGTTGATTTGTCTGACAAAATACTGAACATGCCATAGTGACTTCCAAAACCCCTCGCTTAAGCACTTCCCACTTGCATTCCTGCCACCAATCCCTCAGACCCCCTTTCACCCTCCCCGAAAGTACAGTCAATAAATCGGGAGAGGCGGTTGGGGGTGGGGGGGAAGGTCTAATTCCTTTTCCAGATCTATAGGACCTGGATCAAAAGGTTTATCAGTGTCAATGGCATCATTGTTCGAGTTGTCCTGTTCCCGTGCTTGGTCCTGTGTTGTGAGGGTCGCTGCAGTCAGTGACAGGAGGAAGCTTTTGGGGCAGAGAAGGTGTGGACAGAATCGCCATCGCTGACGGTGTGTTGAGAAGAGTCTCGCTGTCAGTGGAATTTACAGCTTCCTCTGGTTTAGCACCGTTAGTAGAATTAGTCCACACTTGGCAAAGAGTAGTCAGAATTTGCCACCAAGGTGCTAAATGCATTCCCGACACGGAGTTCCCCTCTGCGGCAGCATCATACAATTGTCTGCTGAACACTTTCATTTCTTTTAAAGTCTCTAAAGTTTTTTGGCTGCTCACCTGTCTCGATGCATACAGGTGTTATCCTCGGGGTTTAGGTTGTCTGCCTGGTCCAGACAGCAAGACGATCGTTCAGCCAAGCCGTCTCCTCCGGAACGCAGCCCTCTTCCACGAGCTGGCTTTTTTATCGACCAGTTCCGTCCTTATTCTTCCAAGGCTTGGGAACACCACCATAGGGGTCACCATTTGGGGAGACTGAGGCATGGGCTCCCGGATCTGACTAGAAGACCCTTTATGAGTCCATATACATCCCTCACAGGGGAAGACACTTGATTCCCATGTTTCCCACAGCTCATCTCTCACTTCCAGAGGGACTTCATTTGCCGGTTCCTGCTACCTTTCAGCAGCTCATTCAACGTTCTGTGGGACTTGCAGCCTGCCGCTCAGCCTGGCGGTTCATAAACCCATCACGTCGGGGTCACCGGGTTGCTGCAATGGATAGACGGGATGCTGTTTGATGCTAGCAAATGCCGACTTATTGTGCAGAAGCACGAGTTTATATATGTTATCAGAGGCTGCGCGTTTTAAACAGATTGGTTCTTAAAACTAAACATTACATACCAGGCAATCCCTGTTTGGTTAACTACAAACAAAGGACACTTTAAGTAAGTTTTTACACTCATCAATTAACAACAAAGTGTTACTTCTCCTTGGCACCATCTGTTCTTCATCTCCTTACCTTTTCTCGGCCAGACTCATCCTGTTGGTTGTTATCTATTCACCCTCCTTATCCTCCCAGGGTTTGTGGCCTACAAGCTGGAGCACGTTCCTTTCAGCTAACTGATTGTTACTTATGGACCTGATTTCCAGGCCCCCTCCTACATAGGGGCGATAGTGAAGAGGGGGTGATGGCACAGAACATCTCTGTTGCTCCTTGCTCCTCAAACATTTCCTCTGCTCCAGCTTGGTTTCTCTCTATGGACCCCACCATCTTTGTGGTCAAAGGTATATGTGTTACATTTCTTTCTGTCTTTACTTTACTCTTTGATGATACCAGAATGACAGAGAATCGAGTTTGGAAGAGACCTCTGGAGATCATCCAGTGCAATCCTCAGATGAGGCAAGCTCAGCTTGAGCAGGTTGTTCAAGACCTTGTCTAGGTGCATTTGGAATATCTCCGGGGATGGACATTCCACAGCTGCTCCTGGCAATCATTTCCAGTGATTGATCACCCTCAGAGTCCAAAATCATTTCCTTGGGTTCAGATGGAGTTTTATCTACATTAATGTGACCCTCACAAGGCTTTTCTTCTGCAAATGGAACTGTCTATGTCTCTCACGCCTTCTTCCTTTGACAGATGCCCCAGTCACTTCACCAGCTTGGTGGCCCTTTGTAGAACTTGCTTTAGTAGGTCAACAACTCCCTTGCTCTGGGAAGCCCAGCCCTGGACACGGCCCTCCAGATGTGGCCTCAGCAGTGCTGAGAGGAGGGGAAGGGTCACCTGCCCCATCGGCCAGCGATGCTTTTCCTAATGCAGCCCAGGGGGCCGTTGGCCTTTGCCATGAGGGTGCATCGATGGCTCCTGCTCAGCTGCTTGTCCTCTGGCACCCAAAGGTCCTTCTCTGCAGAGCTGCTCTCTGGCCATAGGATCAGAGGAAAACTCACAGGGCAGGACAAAGACAGTACAATAGGAGAAGAAAAAGGTTCTGTCCATGCTGGCACCTCTTTCCACTCTGGGGGTTGGACTCTTCCTTGCTTTCCCACCCAGCCCTCACACCCGCATTTCTGTGCCATCACTGATGTCTCTCCCCTCATCCCTGCTTGTTCCTTGAAGCACAAAGCCATGGGCTGACCCAGGCTCCCTCTGGGTGACCTCTGGCATCAGAGGGCAACCCTCAGACAGACACAGCTTTTTCCTCATACCCAATCTGAACCTTCTAAGTTGCATTTTGTGGTGTTTTTTCTTTTCTTCTCACTACCTCTGAAGGCTGAAGGTGAAGAAGGAGGACAGCGCTCTTGCTTCAGTTCATTGCTTCCTGTGCTCCTGCCTTGTACCACAGTGAGTACTTGGAAACCTTGCCATAGGCAACGCAAGGCTCTTACATCCTCCCACAAAAGCCCTCCATTCTCCAGGGTGGACCAGCCCAGCTCCCTCAGCCTGATCTACCAGGGCCCGTGCTCCAGCCTTGACCATCTCTGTGATTCTTTACTGAAATGGCTCCAGCGTGCCAGTGTCTCTCTGCTATTGCGGAGCACCAAAGCTAGACAAGTACTCTAGATGTGGTGAAACAAGTGGGAAGCAGAGGGGGGGAATGACTTGCCGTGGCTGTGCTCCTGGTCATACAGCCCAGGAGGCTGTTGGTCACCTTTCCTGGTGGCTCCTCGTTTGCCTAATGCAAACCAAGGGCCCAGCCAGGCAGTCCCTGCCCTGTGTCATCGCAGGGCCTCGGTCCACTTTAGGGGCAGGACTTTCAATTTGTCCTTCTTGGGTATCACGAGATTCATGGGTGCTTCCAGTCAAGAGGAAGTTCCTCCAGTCTCTAGGACCTTCCAGTGGGGATGGAGAATGGCCTCACTGGGACATCGGCCTGCTCACACAGCTCCCTGGGATGCCGCCCCTCCACCTCCCTGGAGTGGGAAGCATTGAATTTGGTCAAATGACTCCTGACACGATCCCCATCCACACTTGGCTGGTTCCCTCCAGAGTCCTGCCTTCAGGCACAAAGCTTTGGGACACGATGCTGGGGAAGACTAAGGCAAAGAGGACCTGGAGGATGTTCAGATTTATCTAGACCTGCTCTTACTAAGCTCAGCAGTGGCCACACAGGGGCGTAGTTTATTTCTTAAACTGTTCTGCAAGTAGTGACAGATCCTCTTGATGCCCTTGAACATCTTGCAAGACCCCATACGAAGCAGGCTTTGGCTTCCCTGAAGACATCCCTATTTCTAAATTCCTCTTTGAGCCCTTGCATCCACCTCCAGGATGCTTCCTTTTCTCTCTGGAGATTCTTGAGGAATTCCTTCTTTAGCCAAGGATCTCTCTTGGCATGTCTGCTTGATTTCCTGCTCCTCGGTATGGACAGTTCTGCTTGGAAAATGCTTTCCTGAATGACCAGCCGTACACAGCTCTG
>NW_023618216.1:0-21971 GCF_015220075.1 Falco rusticolus | reverse complement strand
GTTTCAGGTAGGCAAACGTGCCTGTGCTGACAAAGAGGGAGACCACAGCCAGGTGAGGGAGGCACGTGGAAAAGGCTTTGTGCCGTCCCTGCTCAGATGGGATCCTCAGCATGGCCCTGATGATCTGCACGTAGGACAGCACAATGAAAACAAAACAGGCAAAGGCTAAACAGGCACTAACCACAAGAACATTTTACTTTGAGCCTTTCAATTCTTTTCCCCATCCCATCATGGGGGGAGCTGTGTGGGGCTTAGCAGCAGGACAGTCATTATGGAAGGAATGTTGTGGGTTGATTTTTGAGACAGGTATCCAACATGATAGAATGAGCTGAAGGAATACTAAAACTAATCAAGAATGCCACCCTCCTCATCAGGAAAAAGGAGCTAAGTGACCTGCTGGGCCTTTCCATTACCATTTGAGTCTCTTTGTGGAGAGGTTTCTGTTAACTGGGAATCAGAAAATTCACCTTTCTTTCTCAGTGTTAAATGCCCAGGAAGCTTAGCATGCTCCCCTTCAGACGTAGATTTGCTCACATCAGAGAAAAAGATCTCATGGCCCATCGCAAATTCAGTTCATTTCCCTTTGTGCATCGCTCTTGAAGAACATCTTCATTTCTCCTGTAGAACAGAGTTCAGCATCTCATGGCCAACTCAGTCTCGAGGATAACATGGGGCACAGTCACAGGTTTGGAGCCAGGGAGGTGGAGGTACAGGGAAGCCTTTTCTGTTCCTGCACAGATTGAATGGATTTATTTTCTGCTTCCCTTCTCTTTGGTTTGGTTTAACTTCCTTCCACAGGTTTGGCACTTTTAGCACCTAAACTACATGTCTCTTTTTTTTTTCTACTTTTTAAAGTCCTGAAATTATGTAATTATACTGGAAGTTGCCAGTCAGGCTAATGAACATGATTCTGACAGCCTTTTAGAAATCATTCATGGTGCTGTGAGCATCCAGGGGGGAGCAGCGGCAGCACCAGCGTCCCCACCTTCTCTCCTGAGGCTGCTTACTAACTTTCTTATAACAGGTGAGAGTGACAGAGAGGTGTCCAGAGAACCTTCTCCAGATGGTTTCCAGGGGAATGCTAGAGAGAAAAAGGTCACTCACTGCCTCCTGCAGCATCATGTACTGAGAGTTGTGCTCCTACCCCTTGGCTCCTGACCATGCTAAATCCCTTTGGGCATGCCCTGAAGTGCTGAGAGTGGGGCAGCACAGACAGCACCAAAAGCAGCCACAGGCATCTGTCCAGCATGGCTGGGCTCACTGGAATGGGCTTCCTTCACCTTTGACAAATGCTGCCCGTGAGACAATCACCATGGAAGAAGTTCTCTGCCAGTTTCCTATGAGCAAAGCTCTCCTGAACTGTGATCTTGCGAAGCATTGAGACATCTGAGAATTGAAAAGAATAGTCTGTATGTTTGAGGACTTTGGAAACAAGCAGGACATGCTGGTATGTGGATAATCTGCCTGTAAAGGGTTGCTTTGAATTAAAGCATTTGTTTAAAATAGATGTTGGTATCTCACAGGTCTTGTTTGGTTTGTTTGTTGGTTTGTCCGTTGTTGGGGGGGGGGGGGGTGGTTTGTTTGTTTTTTAAGAAAAGCATTGCATTTTTCTGTGCATTTATAGAAGGAGTTAGATTAGAAAACAATTATGGTGACATTTCTCTCATGTGAATTCTAATTTTATCCGGGAAATTTTGAATGGCACCTCTGTGAGATAGATACAACCCAGAGGGAAAAGGCAGGAATACCTTGGAAAGAGAATCAAACTCTTAGGATGACATGCTTTTGTGAAATGAAAATTTTCTCTGGAGAAAACCACCCCGTGTTTTTCACTTGGCTGTTTTGAATGCTTTTATTACGTGTGTTCTAACCTGCTGTTCTCATCATTAATACGTCAGAGTTTAAGACGACTTCTCAAAGGGCGTTAGTGACAGCTGGAGAGACACAGCCAGCATCCTCAGTCTTCTGCCTGGAAGAGGATATTCGTTCCCCATGTCCAACTGAGATACTTCAACATCTTTCAGCTGAGTCTCTGCTTCGTAAGAGGCAATCTGCGGTTGCGGTGCTGCTCACTTGTAGATCACACCCTTCAAGTGTGCCCAGTGAGAAGTCTACGCTCTGGGAAAGGTGGGACACGCAAAGGGAAGGCTCCGTTCCTCAGACAACAAGAGCATCGCTCTGCTTCCACGAGAGCTTGCAGGGGACTGGGAAGCATTGCAGGGCTGGGATTGGAGCAAATGGGTCCTCGGTTGGTTTTGTAAGCTGTCGTAAATCCAGGAGACAGAGCAGAAATTTAAAATGATTCAGGACTCCAGAAGTTCTAAAAGCATGACCTACTCAGGAAAAACTGGGTGTTGTGGGGAGGTCACCCACTTTTAATCTCTTCTGTATGACTGAAAACTGCATGAGGCATTTTGACTGATTGCAAAAAATGTCTTTAAGCACCCTGAAAACTTGTGATGTATGCATCAGCTGCTGCTTATCTACCTACCTAAGATGTTCTGCGGATGCATCAATGTCACTGGATTCATTGGCAGATAGAACTGTGTTTTACTTCTGAGGAGATTCACATGTCACCATGCAAAAAGGAATGATTCAGATTGAAAAGAGTCTCCCAGATATTTGAGTGTGTGGACACAGCATCAGGGGATGAGCCCTTACATGTGAGGAGAGCTGGGATTCATGTCTTTCACTCAGGTCTAAGAATCAAGTCATACTCTGCCTTGCTTTGTTTTGATGGCTTCTCCTTACCCAGCTTTGCCTTGCTTTATCTTCCCCCTTTTCCTCCCCATCCTCATTTTCACCCTATCTCTTCTGCATGTTCTGATGTTAAATGCAGCTCTTAGAAGACCTGGACAAGGAGTGTAAGAAAGACTGTTCTTGAAGGGGCTAGTATATATCTATTTAATTCCTTTCTTCTCATCAGTCACCAGGTCTTCTATTTAATAAAATCACCTTTAAAAAGAAGTCAAGTTTCTTTTTTCCTGATGACAAAACCCAGTCATTGAGGCTCAAGGATTCCATTCTCCCCTCTCTTTACAAAGCTCCCTGCATCAAGCAACCCCTGTTAGATTCCCTAACATTCATGCAGGCCTTGGTCAACCTCACCTAATCCCGCAATCACGTGTATGCTGGTGTTTGGAGTCTTTCTCTAGGCTTGAAGCCTATGTGATGGTGGACAGGCCATCATCATCCTCTAAGAGCCTGTTGTTTGGATTGCTCTGTATAGGGAAAATGCCCCGAAGAAAAGGCTTGGAGAATCACACTGTTGGATCTGGATTCATTCTTGTGGGGTTTTCTGACCTGCCCGGCCTGCAGGGCCTGTGCTTCACAGTCCTCCTGGTAATCTACCTTGTGGTCCTCATAGGGAACAGCCTGACTGCTCTCATCACAGTGGTGGACTCAAGCCTTCACAGCCCCATGTATTTCTTTCTGAGGAACTCGTCCTTCCTGGAGACCTGCTACACATCGGTCACTCTGCCAAAAATGCTGGTGGGTTTCCTGAGGGAAGATGGCAGGATCTCCTTCCTTGGCTGTGCTGCCCAGCTGTATTTCCTGGTTTTGCTGGGCAGCATCGAATGCCTACTCCTGGCTGCCATGGCCTACGACCGCTACGTAGCCATATGTGACTCCCTGCACTATACCCTGACCATGAGCAGGGTGCTCTGCATCAGACTGGTGGTGGGGTCATGGGTGGCTGTCGTACCACTGCAAGTAGGACAGACCTACCAGGTGTTCACTTTACCCTTCTGTGCATCCCATGACCTTAACCACTTTTTCTGTGATGTCCCCCCTGCTAGAACTGGCTTGTGCAGACACTTTCTGGAACCATGTGATGCTGTACACCATCATCATGGTATTTGCAGTCCTTCCTGCCTCCTTCATATTTATTTCTTACATTGCAATTATCAGGGCAATTCTGAAAATGCCTTCAGTTCTGGGCAGACACAAAGCTTTCTCCACCTGCTCTTCACACCTCAGGGTCCCTGCAGCCCAGGGGGCTGTGTGCTGGGGCAGGGGCTCTGCCGCCTGCCAGGGGCAGCTCTCAGCCTGCCCAGGAGCTCCCGTGGGGCTGTGGGGAGAAGCTGTGGGTGGAAGGAGCAACCCTACTGAGGGCAAGGTCCTTGTGCTGGTGATCGGGTGCTGCATGGGTCAGAGGTACTCACAACCCCAGCTCAGGCCCAGGTCATTTCCAAGGGGACGTGTCATGAGCATGTTCATTGCAGGGGTTCCCTGCTTCACTCTGTGCTTTCCTGAATCTGTGTGTCCACTTCTCTGTGTCTTGGCTTGTTAGGAATGGAAACTCAGCTGTGGAGGTCAGACCAGGGGCACAGACTATTAAAGCATTACACAGGTTTACCAGGAATTTCAGCAAGTGCCTTCACTCCCCACTAGCTTCCACATCAAAATATCCTTTCCTTTTCCATCAGGGTTTGGGTGACCTGTTGTTCTTTCAGGCACGCAGACAGGGAGCAGCTGCAGGGCAGAGCTGGGCACACAGGGGCTGAGCTGGGCTCTCTGAGCGCTGGCAGGGAAGAACCATGGGGCCAGAGAAAGAGCTGCTGGCAGGGAAAGCTGCAGGATGGAGACATAGGGACAGAGGGGGCTTGGGGCAGTGGAGGAATGCTGAGGAGAACACTAACACAGGGTAGATAGGGGCACCACCCACTGTGCCCTACCATGCAGATGCCTTCCCTGAAAATACACAAGTTTTCTCTCTTCTATAAGCTATCACAGCCTTTAGTGCGACGAGCGAGGGGAAGCAAGCAGCCGACTCAGTATGAGTGATAAAGCAAGCTCCGATTTATTACGGCGCAATTATGGCATTTATACAATTCCAGTTAATTATGCCTACTAGTCATATGTTGATAGGCTAAGCCCTAACGGTTACGTCTTCGTACAGCCTCCTACTTGCTGTTTCTGCGGTTAACTGGTCACATAGCTCAGCTCCGTGCTCTACGTGCCTTCCTCAAAGTTAGTTGCTACATCTTCTGCAAGCTCAGCATTGACCTTTTCCTTATCTTCCTTGTCCATTGTCCATTATTGCAGTAACTTTTTTACTGCGGCCTAGTCTGGTTCACTCCAAACTCATGTCAAGTGCTGTGTCACACAGTCCTTCCATGGATCCGTGGCCGTTTTCTCTCATCCATTCTGCAACAATTCCCCCTTTTTCTTTTTGGACAAGGAAGGATTGGGTAACACGTTCAAACAATTTTCGGATACAAGAAAGAATACAAGGTAACAAAAGCAACAGTAAAACAATAAGCAACAATACAGATAAACCCTGTTTTAACAAGTCTCTTAACCATCCATTTATGCCCAGAGAAGCAAACCAAGAATCTATGCCTGATGAACCTTCTTTGACATGATGCATACGATTTCTTAACTCCTCCAACTGTCGATGAATACTTTGTGAATGATCAGAAAGATTTAGGCAACACATGCCTTCAAAATCCTGACATCCATGCCCATTTGCCAAAAGCAAAAAATCTATAGCAGCTCTATTTTGCAAGATTGCGTGGCGTAAGCTATCAACATCAGTGGCAAGACCTGATAAAATGTCCGTCGTAGAATTAAATTGTTTCACTGCCCAACAAGCTAGAGTCTTTATTTTAGCCCAATTCGCAGCTGCTGCGCCACCGGGAAGAAAAAATGAAAGAGCTACAGTTCCAGCCACTGTGCCAAGATTTACATTATCATTACAATCTGGCTTTAAGTCATGAAGACTGCGTTTTGCTCTACTCTCATTCGCTTGTCTTACCAAGTCACGCATGGCGGGTGCAAACATGGTTAACTTGCCAATATAACAGGGTCCTCCCACGGGACGAAATGGTATGGCAGGCCACGCCCTGTCTCCACATATTAGAAAATATCCTTCTGGTAATAATTTCGCTGTAACACTTTCCACATCAAATTCACCGGCATATTTTGAGGTGTTCCAATGGCTAGAATTCCCTGATACATTCTGATATCCTAAGTAAAATTGTATTACATTGTCACGGTGCATGATGCGTTTCCATTCATCTCCAAACATGACAGCACCTGAGCCATTGATAGGTCGAAATAGGGGGCGAACTCTGGTACAATTAAGTTTTTGACTAACATTTACTAAAGGCCCAGCGGCTGGAAAAGAGCCCCATAGATCTAATTCTTGCTGAGGTAAATGGATTGATTCATTTAGATGGTAAATCAATTGTTGTAAAAAATACGTATTTCTAATAAGTGTACTGTTCCACCAGGTACAGTTATCACCAAAGCCAAAATTCATGTCATTATATTTCCAGTCTAACCAGGCCAAATATGATTGATTTATGGCTGTATAATTTACTCCCAAAGGCTCAAAATCAGGCCAATGTATATAAGGGTAACCAATTAGACACGTTCGGAAAGGATCACTTGCTTTCTGCAGGGAAAGACAAAAATCTGTAACTCCTGATTGATTTGCCCACGTAACCCACATATTTTGTCTAGGCTCTATACTATGTAAAGTGAAAACAACGACAATATTCAACAGGCTAATTCCCAAAAACAATGCCATCATCCACGTTTGCAATGATGTTGTATGATATGAGACTCAAAACTTTTCTTTACAATGCGAACCCAAAAGATAAATTCATTGCGTAATTCTGCCAAAAATAATTGTTCAAAAGCCTCATAAGATTGTAATGCTTTGTTGATAACTGTAAAATTGGGAGCAGGTGTTTCAGTCAAAAGGGAAGTTCCACCAAAGCCAAAACGTAAAATGTTATTTTGACAGGGTGGACATACCCAGGAACATAAAGTTTTTCGTCTAAACACTCCAACTCTTTTACAATATCCACAATAAAATGTAATTTTTGAATTGCAAACAGTTTTACATATAGGACAAAATTTTTCTAATTGTATTGGTCCTTGCCCAAAGAGGTCTTGCAAAGTATGCAAAATACGGGTAAAGTGTAGTAAAGACAATCTATCAGAGGGTAATTGATATTGTATCTCCCGAGGCAGCTGCCATAAAATGGGAAGAATAATATATGTCAGCTTTTCTACAAGTCGTTTTTCTTCATCTGGTCGTGGTGCCCGACATAATCTGTCTTGATGTTGTTGTCTCCAAAGCTCCAGTCTATACATTTAAGACTGGTCAGACTACTTATTTAGGCACCGATGTATTGGTCACTGCGGCTTTGGTCCATTTGGCTGGAATCCATTGTGGTCCTGTGGGGGTAAGTACACACATATAACCTCTTCCAGAATATTTTACTTCTGCCGGCCCTTTCCATAGACCAGTCGAAGGGTCCCTATACATAACAAACATCGGGGTGTCTGTTTTGGGTAATCCAGTATACCCATGCACCCATACAGGTGGGTCTTGCTGTTCAGCAAATATACACAAATGGTTTAATACAAAAAGAGCTTTAGCAAGTCTTTCTTGAATATCTATGATGTCAACAAACTTTTGTAAATATTGTTTTAAAGTTTGATGTGTTCTTTCAATAATTGCTTGCCCTGTAGGAGAATGAGGTATACCTGTAATATGACGCACCCCCCATGTCTGGCAAAAACGCCTCATTTTTTCGCTAACATAAGCAGGGCCATTATCAGTTTTGATTGTCTGCGGTACACCCATAACAGCAAAACAACTTGTCAGATGTCTTATTACATGGAGTGCTCGTTCCCCTGTTTGTGCTGTAGCCCATACAAACTTACTATATGTGTCAATGGTAACATGTACATATTTCCATTTGCCAAATTCATTAACATGAGTAACATCCATTTGCCATATTTCTCTAGCTTTAAGTCCTCTAGGATTTACCCCCACGCTTAACCCCGGTCCATGATGACTACACGTAGAACAAGCGCGTACAATTCCTTTTGCTTCTTCCATGGTGACATCAAATTGTCTATGGAGTCCTCGTGCATTTTGATGAAAGATGCTGTGCGATTCTCGAGCTTTAACAAATTCACTTACTGGAGCGGCCATAGAAACAAGTTGGTCAGCACGTGCATTTCCTTCTCCTAATCCTTCAGCCCATTTATGGCTCCTAATATGGATTACACAATACGGCTGAGTGCGTTGCTTTATTGCTGATAATAACTGTCGAAGCAACTCAAACAATCGTTGATTTTGTACGTCCTTGAGATACGCATCTTCAATTCGACTCACAATCCCAGCAACATATAACGAATCTGTTACAATATTTAACTTTTCATGCATCCATCTGATACATGCCCATACCACTGCTACTAATTCCAAAATCTGTAATGAGTCACCTGGCTTTGCAACCAGTATTTGATGATGCCATTGGCTGTTTTCATACCATGTTGCTGCTGCTTTCTTAGAACGCTTCCCTGCATCAGTATAAACTGTGACAGCATCCCTTAAAGGTTGTTCAGTTCGTTTGGGACGTTTCAACCAGTCATAATTGCTGATCCATTTCAATATGGGTGCCTTTAATGATTCAACCTTGATTTCCAAAGCTTCATCTAATAGGCTTAGCTGCAAATCTGATGAATTCTGTAACCACCATTCTAAATCGTCTCGCCGTATTGGCAAATATACAATACTAGGTTCCATGCCAGTAATCTGTAGAATCCGAGTTCTTCCCTTCCGAATGATTTCTGCTAAATTCTGCGTTTTTTCTTGAATGGTGGTTTTTGGCTGCATTTTTGTAAAAATCCATTCCAGTACTCGCACACTCTCCCCCTTTTTCTTTTTGCACTGTGTAAGTGCACCAATAAAGTGGGAGGGTCCATGTAGAACAGTAAGATCAATTGGAAGACGTGGATCAATGCGATCCACTGCTCGTTGCAAAATTTTCTCACTGAGTTGCTGAATCATAAGCTGTTGCTCTGCAGTGACGTAAATGGTAGCAGATGGGTCTGTCCCTTTCAACAAAGGACGTAAAACATTGAGTTCATCATTAGTAATTCCTGCTACCGGACGTAACCACTGAAGATCACCTAGCAATCTTTGAACATCATTGAGAGTAGACAGTTTTTGACAAATAGATAATTTTTGTGGACTGATTTGCGATTGGGTAATATTCCAACCTAGATACTTCCATACGGGAGAACGTTGAATTTTTTCAGTTGCTATGACAAGATTGCACACCTCTAACTGTTGTTGTACAAAGGTTTCCTGATATGGGGTGAAAGGTTGCTCTTGAGCAAACAGAATGTCATCCATGTAATGATAAATGATGACGTGAGGCCAAGTCTTTCGGATAGGAGCAAGAGCATTATCAACAAATAATTGACATAGAGTAGGGCTATTTTTCATACCTTGAGGTAACACAGTCCACTCGAATCGCTGGTCAGGTCCTTCTCTGTTAATTGCTGGTAAGGTGAATGCAAAACGCTGAGTGTCTTTCTGATGTAACTGAATAGTAAAGAAACAGTCTTTTAAATCAATAATTAATAAATGCCATCCAGTGGGCAGCATAGCAGGATTTGGGAGGCCTGGTTGTAGTGCTCCCATTGCTTGCATTTGTTGATTAACGGCACGTAAATCATGTAGTAATCGAAATTTCCCTGATTTCTTTTTAATGACAAATATTGGTGTATTCCATGGACTAGTTGATGGTTGCAGATGTCCTTGTTGTAGTTGATCTTGGACCAATAAATGTGCTTGTTGTAGACTTTCCTTTTTTAACGGCCACTGTCCGATCCAAACGGGCTCTTCTGTCAGCCATTTTAAAGGAATCGGGAAAGTCCAATTGACAGTGACCGCACCTAAAAAGGTGAATTGGTAGTAAGTATGACTCCCAGCTGGTTTAAAACGTCTCTTCCGACGAGTGCATTTACTCCATTAGGTAGGGGCATGATCGTAACATGAAGCATTGCTGATCTGTCGTCCAGAATAATCTTTATTTTTTGTCGGCTGCGCTGAACAGGTGCTATCCCTCCTACTCCTTCTACGCCTCCGGCGACATGTTGCAATGGCCAATAAGAGGGCCATTGACCACGAGCAATGATGGTAATGTCAGCACCAGTGTCCAAAAGCGCAGACATATCCCTTTTGTCAGTTCCATGTATAAGAGTGATTTGAACAACTGGACGTTGATTCATAGGTATGGTGAACATAGCTAGGCCCCCGGTAGATCCAAGACCATTTATTTTCCGATCAGTATTAGAAATTGCCGATAGTTGTCGAGTGAGTTGTTGGAGTGGAATCAATTGTGCAATGCGGCTACCTTTTGGAATATAAATAGGTGGAAAACTTGTTTGAACAATTATGAAAATTTCTCCTTCATAATCAGCATCAATAAGTCCGGGTAATACAAAGAGTCCTTTAAGTCCACTGGAGGAGCGACCTAGTAACAGAGCTCCATGAGATTGTCCATCGATCACAATGGGCCCGCTCACCCCTGTGGCAACTTTCTGTGGATGGTTATCAAGGAGAGTAATATCTATTGCTGTTGCCAAATCCAGTCCGAGGCTCCCTCGGGTTGCCGGTCGTAGCTTTGTTGCTGGTTGAAGGTGGGCATCGTTGACTGTCGATCGGGATGTCGGCCGGGGACAGTCATCGATGTGCAGGTTGCTGGAGCCGCTATTGGGGTCGGCGCGCCGCGGTTCCTGGCGCTCCGCTTCCCGTTTCCCGAATACTGACAGGCTGCAGTATTGTGATTATCTACTTGACAATTTTTGCACCATAGGTGGCGCTCTCGACATTGACGACGCGTATGTCCAGGACGTCCACAACGAAAGCAAATAAAGTCTTTTCGAGGTGGTTTCTTACTTGGCCGTTCATCTGATGTTTTTAAAGGAGCGAGGGCTGCAAAAGCTTGCTGCTGAGTTTTAACTAAATTGTCTCCTACCTCTTTAAGTGCTTCGACTAACAAAGCTTGAGGTCCTACAGGCACTCGGCTCATTCTTTCTAACATAGTTTCAACAGAAGCATCTAGAGGAAGGGTAACTAAAATGCCTTTTGTATAAGTGTTACAATTTTCTAATACACACTGCCTCAATAATGGTCCCTTCATAAAATCTGCTATATCTGCGCGATTGATTGCATCAGTGACTCTGTCTACAAAAGAGGCAAAAGACTCATCCCTGCCTTGTTTAACTGACATATATGAAGGTGTAGCAGGGGTTGTTCTTACTTTTTGTAATGCTTCACGCGCCAGTTTCATAGATTCTAACAGTACATCAGGACCAGTTTGCATCTGCATTTCTATTGAGGCAAAAGGTCCAGACCCCATCAATTGTTCTACGGTTACTCCTGCTAAACGGTCACGCGACGCATGTACAGATAGTTCACAAAGCCTTTGCCAATGAGCTTGCCATAACAATTGCTGTGATTGTTTCAAAATAAGTCTCATAATATTTTTTATATCTTCCGGACACAATATTCCACTTCCCCAAATATAGTTTAACATTTGTCGGGTAGGTTCACCATGTAAACCTGAGTCATTAACTGTACTTCGCAGTTGATTTAAAATTTTCCAATCTAAAGTATGATGTTCTCCTGTCATTACTCCTGCATTATCAATAGTATAAATCACGGGATAAGCTTGACAATTAATTTGAGTTACAGCATCAAAATCTTTCTGCTCCATTGCCTCTCGGACTATTTTGTCCCAACTGACTCGAATTAACCGTGGGTGCGGGGGTGAGTGAAACGGTTTACTAAATGTTTTATCTTTTAACTGTCCCCTTGTCGTTTTTCCCTCAGTCTCAGTAGACTCCTCCTCTGAATTGTTACTTTGCGAGCCATCCTGCACCTGATCTTGAGACGGTGCCGAAGGACAAACTTCTTTCTCTGTGTGAGGAGGAGGAGGTGGTTGATTTGAGGGCTGACGAACAACAGGGACAGGAATTCCTGAAGCAGGAGGACTGAAGTAATCTCCTCCTGCTGTAAAACGCCCCGCTGTTGAATCAGTTTTTTCGAGCCGATTAGTGGCATCTGCGGCCATTTGTTTTTCAACTTTGTAACGTTTTAAACAGTTAATGACCTCTCTCCAAGATTTCATTAACTTTTTAGCAACTTTATCATCGTCAATCACTAAATCCCATAAACAGTCCCCATAATTACGCCATTCTTCTATTTCAAACATACTTTCAGGATCTTTAAAGTAACCTTTTGCTTTACCTAACGTAATTAGCCCAGCTAAATCTTTTAATGGGCTTACCCCCCGCTTTTCTAAAAAGCGTTGTAAAAGAGCGAGTGCTACCTCTTTTTCCATAGCGCGCTTTTTAAAGAATTCTTCCCTGATTAAGAGAATTCTTCTCCTTGATTAAGATGCAGCCTTTTTTCCCTGGGTAGCCTCTGACGGACGGCGAACCTTTCCCTTGATTAACGTGGTTCAAGCACGGATCGAGATACGATGCCAGCATCAGTCGATCTTTGCTCCCTGGTCGCTGCTACCAGTGCTTCTCCGTCCTCGCTGTCCGGTGAAGAACAGGGATTGGGGGTCCCTGTTCGGGCGCCACTTGCGACGAGCGAGGGGAAGCAAGCAGCCGACTCAGTATGAGTGATAAAGCAAGCTCCGATTTATTACGGCGCAATTATGGCATTTATACAATTCCAGTTAATTATGCCTACTAGTCATATGTTGATAGGCTAAGCCCTAACGGTTACGTCTTCGTACAGCCTCCTACTTGCTGTTTCTGCGGTTAACTGGTCACATAGCTCAGCTCCGTGCTCTACGTGCCTTCCTCAAAGTTAGTTGCTACATCTTCTGCAAGCTCAGCATTGACCTTTTCCTTATCTTCCTTGTCCATTGTCCATTATTGCAGTAACTTTTTTACTGCGGCCTAGTCTGGTTCACTCCAAACTCATGTCAAGTGCTGTGTCACACAGTCCTTCCATGGATCCGTGGCCGTTTTCTCTCATCCATTCTGCAACACTTTAGCTCATAAGTTCCAGGCTCCTTGGTACCTCCTCATCCAGCAGAGCTGGGCAGCTGAGAAGGAGCTGGAGGGACACACCAGATTCCCTCACACTGCCCTAAGGCACAGACAGTGCCCTTGCCTCTCAGCACTCACTCTGCTCTCCCTGAGCACAGCACAAAAACCTGACCTGACTCTGGCCATGGCCGTTGCTCAGCATGGGCAGAGCAGATGCTGACAGGCCCTTCTGCGCTGGGAGCAGTTGGGTCTGACCAAGTCCAAGGCCAGGACTGGCCCCTGCCCCCACAGTTCCCATGAAGTCCCTGCTGCAGAGCAGGGCTCACTGCTGGGCAGCCAGCGGGCACAGCCCCTGCTCCTCACAGCACACTCGGCCAGCACTCAGCACAGCTCCAGCCACGGCTCTGAAGGGAGCTCTCCTAGGCACGGCAGAGGGGGGGACATGGGGCAGCGGGGTCGGATCTAAGAGAAAGGGCTTTACCTTGGCTCACGGTAGTCTTTCCTGACTTGTCACTATGTTTGCTTCATGAACAGGACCCTATGGTTGGAGGCAGCAGATGTCCAATACGAGTTGCATCACCCAGTTCCTCCTCCTGGCTTTTGGAGACACATGGGAGCTGCAGCTCTTGACCTTCTGGCTCTTTCTGGGCATCTACATGGCTGCCCTCCTGGCCAACAGCCTCATCATCACCACTGTAAGCTGTGACCACCACCTCTACACCCCCATGTCTTTTTTTCTTTTCAGTCTCTCACTGCTCGACCTGGGCTCCATCTCCACCACTCTACTCAAAGCCATGGCCAACTCCCTCTGGGACACCAGGGACATCACCTATGCAGGATGTGCGGCACAGCTCTTTCTATTTCTCTTTTCCCTTTCAGCAGAGCGCATGCATGTGCATCTTATCCCTATTTCCATAAGCATTCCGTTAGTTAATAGATACTGTAATGCTTGTTACTCCTCTCCCTCCTCCCTGCTGTTTGTGGACTATTTCTAATGCATGGTTTGTCTCTGTTGCTATTATTTTGCTTAATTTAGCGTAGCACAGAGACTCTGCAAGTGGAAAATGATTTCTTCTTTCTTGGGCCTTAACATATAGGATCCTGAATCATGTTAATAAACTAGAAGTACTGTGATTAGATTCTGCTGATGGATACAAGCTCCCCTCTTGCATATGTTTCAAAAGAGTAGTATATGGATGTATCTTTGGCAGGTGTTTAGAAGTTGAATTCACCTGGGGACAGAGCTGGAGATGATTTTCACAGAAAGCTCGTCGTTTGCACGGAGTACAGGGTTAGATTCTAGATTCTCCTCTAAATGTATAAGACTATTATTTCAGGACCAAATTGTACTTGTTAGTATGTATTTATATTATAATAAAAGAAATATATACTGTAATTGCAGGTGTTTGCCCTAGCTTCTAGATTTAAAGGACCAATTAAGCAGCACACAAAATAATAACTTACTGAAGATTTCTTTAAGGAATAGTCAGTTCCAGATATTTGCATTTTTAAGCTTCTTAGAAATGGTAAATGGTTGGGTGTATTTTGCAGATACCTTGCCACATTTTCACCTTTTATATGGAAAGATAAATTGTCTTAGAAACTCCTTCTAAGCCAGCTTTTTGGGCTGGAAAGTAGGTTTCTGGAGACATTCTGAGATGGGTTGTTTGGGGGGGGGTTTGTTTGTTTTTTTCTTTTTTTTTTTTCTTTAAGTGAGAGAAAGAAACAACAAAGCATTTTAAGCTAGACAGTAACAAAAAATTGCACCGCAGTGTTCGCATAACACCTGTAATAGTTTGTACATATAGTACAGCAATGACTTGTGTGTTCATAGGGAAGAGGCCAATACATTTTCTTTCTAAGATATGTATTCTGGGTTTCAGTCTATAGCTTCTAAGCTAAGGAACTAATTTTTCATACCTTTCTGTTTCGGGGGGTTTTTTTTTTGGTTTGGTTTTTTTTCCCCACCCCGGAGGATTGCCTTATTTGCTAAATATGACACCTTATTCATCTCACAGCACCGCTCCAAGTGCTCATATGGCTTCTTCCACCACAGAGCTTTCTATATAAATTTTTCCATTATGGTGCCCACACAAGCAAATGAAAAAAAAAAAAAATCTACATTTTTGTATTCCTCAGGAAGCAGAATCCTGGTTGTATTGAAGCCAGTGGTAAAACCTCTATAGATTTCCTGGGGTCAGGATAACATTTGTGGCCTTGACCACCGGTGCTTTTCTAGGTTGAACCATTTCTGTTACAACTTTCAGATGTTCAATCAACCACTTAGAACAGACTAGCCCTTTTGTATAAAATTGCATCAGAGAGAACAGAAAATTCAGAAAATAGTGCAGCAACTCAACTTTTTGCACCTTTTTGTCTCTTGGGGATCATGGCATTTTGCAAAATCACTCCTGCTCAGGGATAAATTGCTCAATTAACATATTCAAACAAATCAGAATCAAAGCTGTTTATCGATCTATTCATAGCAAGTAATTAAGTAGCCATCTGAACTATAGCTTTTGCTGCTTTTAGTTATGCATTTCCTGATAAGGTAAAGTCATATACAATTGCACTAATATATGTTCTGCTGCTAATAATAGCTTAAATAACTTTTTCGTATACAGTGTATGCTGCATCAAAATGCAGTGCTTGAGGGAAGTCTGCACATTAATAAACCTGTTTTGTTGTGGGTGTTTTTTGGCTTCTTCATGCACAGTGGTTAAAGAATTCTCATTGCCGTGTCCTTTGAGAGCCACACATGAAGAGCAGTTTGTACAGGCTAAGAATTCTCATTCTTCTATTATGAGTTTTAGACTTTGAGCCTTTATTCCTCCAGGTCCATGTCTTTTTTTTTTTTTTTTTTTTTTTCCTAATCATGGGCTTTCATCCGAGAAAAAGAAGATGTACATCCCAGAGAACTGATTAAAATCCTTTCCAACAATACATTGGGAGTGATTTTGCAGGTCACAAAGCCATTGACTTTCCACTCAGTCTGAAGGAAGCCAGTAATAAGATATTCCATGTAAATTAAATCATAAGGGACTTCTGAAAACATACCCAAACCCAAGAATCTTGTAAGACTATAGGGTAATCCAGGTTTGAAGGAACTGCAGTAGGCCATCTACTCCACTATTCTGCTCAAAGCTGGATGAACAGTCCTTGTCTAGTAGTAAGTAAAGACTATCTGAAATTCAATTTTCCTTCCTTACAGTTTTGGGTTTTTTGGGGGGTTTTGGTGGGGTTTTTTTATTATTATTATTTTGAACTTGCAGCCCAATATATTTAAATTATGTTTGGAGCTAGGGATCTGTTTACAGGCCGTAACAAAGGGTGATTAGAAAAACAAAATTAGTCGAAATAGTTTGGAGACTTTCTTAAGAAAGTGCAAAACCAGACACCTCTGTGAAAATACACTATGTTATCACAATAAACAATAAAGCTATAGGTACACTGTAAATTTCTGGGGAAGCCGTTTTCAAGCAGGGACCCTGCAGTTCGTGCGGTTGTCTCACAGTCTTTATGCCAGTTAACTACAGTCTAAGGAGATCTGTGTCCTGTTCCTGACTGATACAGATTTTGTCTATGATTTTAACAATTTATTTGATTTTATTATCATTATCTTTTTCAGTTAGGTCAATATGGGGCTGATGCTTCTTATTGTCTATATTGTCTGTTTAGAATCATGGAATCATGTAGGTTGGAAAAGACCTTTGAGATCATCAAGCCCAGCCATTAACCCAGCACTGCCAAGCCCACCACTAACCATGTCGCTTAAGCGCAGCATCTATGTGTTTTCTAAACGCCTCCAGGGATGGTGGTTCTACCACCTCCCTGGGCAGCCCGTTCCAATGCTTGGGCAGCCTTTCAGTGAAGAAATGTCTCCGAATATCCAATCTAAACTTCCCCTAGTGCAGCTTGAGGCCATTTGCTCTTGTCCTGTTGCTTGTTACCTGGGAGAAAAGAGCAACCCCCCCTGCCTACAGCCTCTGTCAGGCAGCTGTAGGGAGTGAGAAGGTCCCCCCTGAGCACCCCCCCAGCCTCAACCCCCCCAGTGCCCTCAGATGCTCCCCGTCAGCCTTGTGCCCCAGCCCCTTCCCCAGCCCCCGACTTGTCTCCGGACACGCTCCAGCCCCTCGGTGTCTCTCTTGCAGTGAGGGGCCGCAAGCTGAACGTGGCATTCCAGGTGCGGCCCCACCAGTGCCGGGTATAGGAGGACGGTCACTGCCCTGGTCCTGCTGGCCACACTGTTTCTGATACAGGCCAGGCTGCTGCTGGCCGTCTTGGCCACCTGGGCACACTGGGGGCTCGTGCCCAGCCGGCCACTGACCACCCCTCCAGGCCCTTTCCCACCAGCAGCAACCCAGCCCCTGCCCCCCGCCTGCAGCTGCCTGGGGCTGGTGTGACCCAGGGCAGGGCCCGGCACAGAGCCCTGTTGAACCCCATCCAAGTGGCCTCAGCCCCTCGGCCTGGCCTGCCCAGCCCCCTGCAGAGCCCCCTGCCCCCCCGGCAGATCGACGCTCCTGCCCAGCTTGGTGTCCTCTGCCAACTGACGGAGGGTGCGCTCCATCCCCTCGTCTGCGCCCTCGGTGAAGATGTTGAACAGGACTGGCCCCGCCACCAAGCCCTGGGGACACCCCCTGTGCCCGGCGCCAGCGGGATGTAGCTCCATTCCCCACCGCGCTCTGGGCTCGCTCCAGGCAGCTCCTAACCCCGCGCAGAGCGCCCGGCCCGGCCAGGAGCAGCCAGGTTCTCCGGGAGATGCTGTGGGAGACGGTGTCAGTGTCCAGGTAGACACCACCCACAGCATTTCCCTTGTCCACTGGGTGGCTCACCTTGTCGTAGAAGGAGATTTATTTAAATTTATTTATTTAGAGAATACATCTTGTGGAACAGGAATTCCTTTGTGAATATGCAGTTGTTAGCACGACTGAAGCTTGATCTTGGTAATCCAAGTAGCTATTACTGTCAATAAATGAATGAAATGATAAGCCTATGGATCATAATTGCAATTTAATAAGTGTACGTGTATATGTAAATTAAAAAAATAATACCACTTCTTTTCTTTTTTGCTCTTTCACATTTACATTTCTCATATCCTCTTTTCTTCTTGTTTCCTTGGAAACTTCCATTTTGAGAAGATAACGATAGGTTCAGTATTAAGTATATGCAGAACGCTAGCTGTTTTCTGCATTCTCGATGCCCATCCAGTTTCCAGTTGGTATGGGAGGTGATGGAACATTTCCCTCATTTGCAGAAAGGAACTTACTTGGAGAACTTTCATGCCCACTGGTTAGTAAGAGGGGGAAAGGCAATGCAGGATATAGAATCACTTTGCTTTTATAGGAAGGATCTTTCCTTCTTTGCTGTAAGAAACAAAGTGATATAGAGGACAGTGATACAATATACTAATAGAATGTCAAAAGTTAGTTGACAAAATTATGTATCTTCATCCACCGTTGTCATTCGACTTCCTAGTAACTCCTGCCTGTGACCTCCTTGGTATGAAATTTTCCATGGGCCACTGATCTCAGTCTCTGAGGTGGGAAGGGAACGGCACGCTGGTTCTGCAATTCTTCCGTTCGCCCTGAGAACGAGACCCTGAAGGGAGGAGGGCTGCTGTTTTCAGCATATTTGTGAGTCTGTCATTTCCCAGAGTCTAGGAGCTGTAACAAATAATCAGAGTGTGGGAGCTAAAAGCATAGATACAGAGAACAGAACAAGATCTGTTGGTGTTGTGTTCCAATTTTTATTCCTGTTCGCTGTGCCTGCAGGCAGCATATGAAAAGCATAAAGCAGAGTTTCTACAGGACATGAATTACTGTTTCAAGCCTGTTTGTCTTTGGAGGAAATCAGACCGCAGCTTCATGAATTCAGGAGTTTCACAAGTGAAATAGAAAAATTTATTTGCTGTTTGGTTGGTTTAGTTACAATAAAGCAATTATAAT
This sequence comes from Falco rusticolus, assembly GCF_015220075.1. NCBI lineage: Eukaryota > Metazoa > Chordata > Aves > Falconiformes > Falconidae > Falco > Falco rusticolus. Next base: position 3,198 of record NW_023618216.1, on the reverse strand, counting down.
ACCAGTAGTAAATAATATTTATGAGTAGATGGAGAAAAAACAAAGTTAAACATTGCAATATGGAAATATGCTATTTTTCCTAAGTAGCTATCCAAATCAGAACTTAATATATAAACTTTCACATTGCTCTACAGCAACAGATCAAGAATGTTAGTTGCAGTTCAAATTCCTACTTCATAAGAATTTTTCAGAAAGAGTCTGAGAGAGGAGTGGGGTTTCTGCAGTTCTACACAGATGAACAGAAGCTGCTCCAAAACTTGCTCAAGCTTCAGCATTCTATTCTCAGTGTTCCTTCACAAAACATGCCCGTAAGCTCTCATGTATCTTGTCCAGCCTTAAGAAATTTATTGATCAAACCTTTCTTCTCTGTCAGTGTTCCAGAAAAGCTGATTTCAACTTCTAGTGATTTTTCAAGCAGAAGGGTAGCAGGAACAACGTACCTGCTCTGCTCTGATCTACATCCCCATGTCCTAGAAGTGGAAACCGACAGCTTTTCGAAATACCTCTTTTTCCTTAGTCGTCATCATGTTGCCACAGAACTGAAGCAGGCATTAATTCATAGGTTAAATGTTTCTCATGAAATAGGTATTCAGTCTCCTAGGTAAATGTTAGGTAGGTAAATGGTTAGTTAATAGGCCATTTTTTCTTGTCCATTGTTAATACACCCTTTAATCATGTCTTTGTTTCACTCTGCACCTTCGCTTGTCTCTTAGCAATTCGTTTGAGGTTTTTTGATACTGTGATCAGAGTCTCTTAGTTTCACCTTATCTTCATCATTCTTTGAGCTGGTGAACTGTATGTGGTGATTTTCCCAATTATCTTTGCTGTTGTGTAGGAATTAGACTTAATCCATTATCACTAAGTGAAAAAGGCTACACGTTGCTTTGGTGTTTGTTAGAAATAATAGTAGCTGGTAAGAGCTTTGTGGGTATTAGAAATCCTGTATGGAAAATGTAACTGCAGTGCTGTAAGCCCTAGTTTCTTTCCTGTGCTTTTTAAAGAAAAACTGGTGCATTTTTGTTTTAATTTTGCAGTTATAGCAGAATGTTCCAAACTGGCTGTTTCTCAGTCCCACTCTGCAAATGTGCTCTACCTATTACAGGTTAAGATTGACTATATTTATTTTTTAAAAGACAGATAGAGGAAGGCAATAATTACTCCACTGTTTGTGCTGAACCCTCTTTTATAAAACCTGTGTAAAACTATTCATGGTTATTGTTTTCACAGAAAGAGTCACAGACATTAACTCTTTATGAACCCAGGCTGTCTTGGGGAAAAGTCATCTTTCTTGCTGAATAACCAAAACAGATTAATTTATTAATTTCTTAGACAAAATTAATCTATATGTTATGTCACTGCACATCTTGACAAGAATTTCTCTTTCACCCATATCCTAAATGCATTACACCTGAGTATTTTTTCTTACGCAAATCTGCAGTACAAATATCCGGTGTTTCTTTTTCCATTCCCATTCCTGAGATGAGTGTGTGTCATAAACAACTGTATGAAGAATCAAGCTAAATGTATGCGATTAGAAGAAGATGGTACGTTGCAACGCATAGAACAAAAGAATCATAACAAACCCCATTCCCTCCTGTGTTAGGGACTTCCTTGGCCTTTCCTTCCGTGCCCTGTCTTGCCTTAGGAGACAAGTGTTCAGCTGCTGTTGAAGCATTGCCTGCCCTGTTTGCATTGATGAGATGATCCTGTTCATTTCTTGAAGCTGTGACTTTTACCGATTATCTGAAGGTTATGGTTAGGCTTCCCTAAATTCTGACCTGAGCTTTCCCAGCTGACAGCCTGGGGCATTGAGCTGTATCTTCTATATTAGATTTTACATCTGGAAAGCATTTCTGCTTCTCAGGAGCCTCTTTAAACAGTCTTTAGTTAATGTTTGGAGCTCAGAAGTAACTGGAACTGATTTGTAAGAACTACTTTTTGTTGTTAGTAACGTTATCAGATCCCAGCCCCTATATACCTTCTTTTCACAGTGAGTTCATCAGGGTAAACCTCCAAACACAGCAGAACGCATATGAACTTGAGAATGCATATGTAATTACTAACGTATGTGTGGCTGTTTGAGGTATGAAAGTCCAAAATGCATCTTCTTCCAGGAGTATGTTGAGTAGTGTTTTTTTAGTGTGCTTTTTATGTGTGTATGCTTGATGTTATTTATCAAAGCAGACTGTTAAAATATTTCTCTGAATTGTCTCTGAAACAGAGTGCCTGAAATAGCTTCCCCTTTTCACCCTGTGAATAATTCTGCATGTTTCCCCTACTTCTCCACATTTTCTGCATAGTGTAGCCCATCTTTCCTTGAATCCCCTTCAATAATTCATACTCTGCCTGCATACGTTTGCTAATGTTAAACTATGTCACTTAGAGCAGCCAACATTGCCTAAGCGTGTACGAGGATGGAGTTTTACAAAAAGTTAGAGTATGCAGGAAGTATAACATATTTAGAATGAGGTTCGCTACCATCATTGCTATTATAATCTGAGGGAGTGCCTTGTCCCCTTGAACTTTTGTGCCTATATGTGCTTGTGATATAAGGCATATGTACCTGTAGAAATACGGGGGGGGGGGTGGGGGGGGGGGGGGGGGTGGGGGTGGGGGGTGGGGGGGGGTGGGGGTGTGGGGGTGGGGGGGGTGTGGGTGGGGTGGGGGTGGGGGTGGGGGTGGGGGGGTGGGGGGGTGGGGTGGGGGGGGGGGTGTGTCTGTCTGTCTGTCTGTCTGTCTGTGTCTGTGTCTGTGTGTCTCTGTCTCTGTCTCTGTCTGTCTCTGTCTGTCTCTGTCTCTGTGTGTCTCTGTGTGTCTCTGTGTGTCTCTGTGTGTGTGTCTGTGTAATATATATGTATATATTCCACATATATATATATATGTGGAAATCTATATAGTTATTTCTATAAAGGGGGTGGCCTCCAGGTAATGATCACTTCCTCTTGGAAGGGATTACTTCAACAAGATCCTTTTCCAATGTACCTCTTTAAATGTTTTGTTATGTGAGATTTGCTCAATGTGAGAAGACGAAAAAGATTAATTTCCTATTTTCTGTAAGGTAGACATATTTTACTGAAAAGGCATATGGACAGTAACTTCTGTTTTCAAGAAATGTGTGTTGCCAGCAAAAATTATTCATGATCGCTTCCTTAAATCGTTGGAATAAGGAGTGGGAAAAATATTTCACTTGATTAATAG